>NW_025533576.1:0-165000 GCF_020615455.1 Coregonus clupeaformis
ATTGCTTAACCATGTAACGTTCAAAAGTAATACCTTTCATCTTCGTTTAAGAAGATGCTGAGGACTCACACTAAGCTCATAAAGCCTGTGGCGCCACATGCAGAATCAAAAAACCCTTATTCCTATAGAGTGCACTACTTTGACCAGAGCTCTATGCTGGCCCTGGTCAAAAGTAGTGCACTATATAGGGAACATATGGTGCCACTTGGGACGCAATCTAGAGAGAGAGAGAGATAGAGAGAGCTCCTCTCTTTGGAAAGAAGATTTTAGCTTTTTGTCATCAGTGCTCGAATAACTATGTTTTGGTTGACAGCTACGGGTTTATTAGAGGGCAAATAAACCAGAACAATAGTGGTGTTGATATACGCTTCTTTATGATATGTGACTTAGGCCTCCATGTACTATTTTATTTTGGAGAGATTTGTTTTAGTGTTAGGGGGATCTTCTTATGCTAATAACAGAGACACTATGTGATCCAAATGGCACCCTGTTTGTTATAAAGTGTTCTATAAGCAGGCAGTAGTAGTAGTAGTAGTAGTAGTAGTAGTAGTGCAGTAGCAGTAGCAGCAGCAGTAGCAGTAGTGCAGCAGTAGTAGCAGTAGTAGCAGTAGGAGTAGCAGTAGTAGCAGTAGCAGCAGTAGTAGTAGCAGTAGCAGCAGCAGTATGGGTAGCAATAGAATAGAAGAAAGACAGAAGTAGAATCAAATAAAGAAAGAGAAAATAGTAAAAGAAAGAAGAAGAAATATAAGAGAAGAAAAGAAATATGGTGTAGAGCAGTAAGAAGAGTAATGTGTGAATAATATAGTATAAGGGAGATGATAAGAGCAATATAATATAAGATAAATATAGTATAAGAATGGTGGTAAGATAATATAAGAAAAGTAGTAGCAAACTATAGAAAAAAGTAAGAACAGTGGTGAAGAAGAAAAGAAAGAAAATATAAAAGAAAAAAGGTAGTAAATAAGAAAGAAGAAGCAGTATAGAAAAAAGTAATATAATATCATAGCAGTGAGAAGGCCAAAGAAGAAGAAGAAGAAAGTGGTAAGAAGGGAAAAGAAAGAGGTATATATATGTATATGTGAATAAGTGTATAGGTAATAATAGTAGCAAATAAGCAATGGCAATGCACAGAAAAGAGCAGTAGAAATAATGTAAGAAGAAAAGGAAGAAAAGTAATGGATGCAAAGAAGGCAGTAGTAAGGTAAAGTAATAAGCAGTAAAAGAAGGCAATAGTGGAGCAAATAAGACAATGGACTGTATAAAATGTTAGTATATATATATATAGTAGACAGGTATAGTATAAATTAGTAGGAATATAGAGACAGCAGCGTAGCAGCAGCAGCAGCAGCAGCAGCAGAGAGCAGCAGCGCAGCCAAGCAGCAGCAGCAGCAGCAGTTACAGCAGCAAGGAAGCAGGAGAGCAGTAGAGGCAGCAGCAGCAGCAGCAGGCAGCAGCAAGGAGCAGCAGCAGGCAGCAGTAGCAGCAGCAGTAACAGGTTAGCAGTGTTGTTGTTGAGGTTGCAGCAGCTAAGCGAAAAGGTTGCTGGTGGGCAGCAGCAAGCTGCTGGCAGCAGCTGGCAGCAGAAAGCGTTGGGGCGCTGCTGCTGCTGCTGCGGAAATAAGAACAGCAGCGTAGCCTGCTGGGCTGCTAGGTGCTGCTGTTGGCTAAGCAGCGGAACAGCAGCAAGCGTTGCGGAGCAGTGTTGCTGCGGGAACTGCGCTGCTGCTGCGAGCTGCGTGTTGAGATTGTGAGCAAGCTAGGGTTAGAGAGAGAGTTGCTGCAGCTGCTGGCATAGCCGCCGCTTGTTGGGCAAGCAGCGCAATTGTTAGCAGCAGCGCAGCAGCAGCAGCAGCGGTTGCTAGCAGCAGCAAGGCTGCTGTTGCTGGGCAGCAGTGCAGTTGCAGCTGCTGCTAATGCTGCCGCTGCCGCTGCTGCTGGCAGCGCTGAGCTGTTGCGTGTTGCTACAGCAGCAGCAGGCAGCAAAGTTTTGCCAAGCAAGCAGCAGCTGCAAGCAGCGTGTGTGTGTGTGTGGGTGTAGTAGAGAGTAGCGTGCGCGGTTGCTGCTGCTAGCGTAAGGTGCTGTTGCAGTGCGCAGCAGTAATGCTTTTTGTGTGTTGCTGCAGCAGAAACTGAATTAGCAAGCAGCTAGAGCTGTTGCCATAGAGCTAGTTAGCAGCAGCAGCAGCAGCAATTAGAGTTGTGTTGTGCTGTGCGCCGTTGCTGAGCGTTAGCAGGGTGGTGACAATTAGCAGCAACAGCAGAAGCAGCAAGGCTGAAAAGAGAGAGAGTGCGCGGGCAGCAAGAGAGAAACAGAATAGCAGCAGCACAGCAGCGTTGTGGCTGCAACAGCAGCAGCAGCAGCAGCAGCAGCAGCAGAGTAGCAGAGCAGCAGCAGTATCTGGCAGTTAAAGACAGTGCAAGCGTTGTAAAGATTAGCAACAGCAGCAGCAGCAGCAGCAGCAGCAGCAGCAGCAGCAGCAGCCAGCAACTCTGTTGCAGACCAGAAAAAGAACTGAGAAAGGGGCGACTTGTTGCGAGGCAGCGCGGCAGCTAAGAGCGGCAGATGTGAGCAGTGCAGCGGGGGCAGCAAGAAGCAGCAGCAGCAGCAGCGGAGAGAGAGAGAGAGAGAAGGAGCTAGCGGACAGTAAGCAGCAGCAGCATACTAGCAGTAGCAGCAGCAGCAGCCATGTTGGCAGCCAACAGCAGCAGCAGCAGCAGCAGCAGCAAGTTGCTTGCAGCTTGTGGGCAGCAAGCAGCAGCAGCAGAGTTGCTATGGTGCTGCTTAGCAGCAGCAGCAGCAGCAGCAGCAGCTGGGCAGCAAGCAGCGCAACAGCAGCAGCATGCATGCTGCTGTGGGAGTCAGCTTGTTAGAGAGCTGGGAGCAGCAGCAGCAGCAGCAGCAGCAGCAGCGGCAGCTGCTGCAGCTAAATGTTGGCAGCAGCAGCAGCAGCAGAGTAGAGAGAGCTGGGATGTTAGGCGTTGGTAGTACAGCAGCAGCAGCAGCTGGCTGAATGAAGCAGCAGCAGCATGGCCCAGCAGCAGCAGCAGCAGCAGCAGCAGCAGCAGCAGCAAGGGAAATGTAGGGAGCGAGCAAAGAGGTGGTGTGAAGAGTTGCTAGTGAAATCTGCTGTTGTTGGCAGCAGCAGCAGCAGCAGCGCGGGTTGGGAGCAATTAGCAGCAAGTTGCTGCTGTTGTTACAAAGAGCAGCAGCAGCAGCAGAAAGAAAGCAGCAGCAGCAGCAGCAGAGTAAGCAGGCAGCAGCAGAGCGGCTGCTGCGCTGTTGCGAGCAGCGCAGCACGGAGCAGAGCAAGAGAGAGAGAGAGCAGCATTGCAGCTGCAGATGTTGCTAAAAAAATGTTAGCAGCAGCAGGTTGTTGTTGATGGACAAGCACTTGTAGCAGCAGCAGCAGCAAGCATCCCAGCGTCTCGTTATAACAGTGTTGCAGCGCTGTAGTGCTGCTGCTGCAGCACAGAGCACCAGCAGCAGCAGCAGCAGCAGCAAGCGGTGTTGTTAGCGCAGTGCTGCGCGTTGTAGAGCAGCAGCAGCAGCAGCAGCAGCAGCAGCAGTAGCAGCCGCTGCTGCGCAAGGCAGCAGCAGCAGCAGCAGCAGCAGCAAGCAAGGTTGTTGAGCAAGAGAGCAGCAGCGCAGCTGGTAGAGTAGCAGCAGCAGCAGGAGCAGCATGCAAACATGATGGTGGTGTTGTAAGGTGAAATTAAAGTGCAGCAAGCAGGAAATGTTAAAGGTCATGGAGCCGAAGCAGCAAGGTGTGTTGGCAGTAGCAGCAGCAGTGTTGCAGGCAGCAGTAGCAGCAGCAGCAGCAGCGTTGCAGCGCATTAGCAAGGCAAGCCAGCAGCAGCAGCAGTCACATGTGCGTGTGGCAGCATAAGCAGCAGCAGCTGCAGCAGCAGCAGCAAGCGTGTGCAACAAACAGCATGCTTGCTGCTGGGCTGCTGCAGCAGCAGCAGAAGAGCAGCAGCAGCATGCTGTCGCAGGGTTGCAGCAGCAGCAGAAGCAGATAGCAGCAGAGCAGAGAATAGCTTGATAGCAGAAGACAGCAGCAGCAAGGTTACAGCAGCAGCAGCAGCAGCAGCAGCAGTTGCAGCTGCCGCAGTTGTTACAGCAGCAAGCAGCAGCAGCACTTGACGGTTAGAGCAGCAGCAGCAGCAGCAGCAGCAGAGGAAGTAGAATGCTGTAAGCAGAGTCAGCCTGCGGCAGCAGCGGTAAGCAGCAGCAGCAGCAGCAGCAGCAGCAGCAGCAGCGCAGCAGCAGCAGCAGCAGCAGCAGCAGCAGGAGTACAGGGAAGTGTTGGCAGCAGCAGAACGCGTGGAGCAGCAGCAGCAGCAGCAGCAGCAGCAGCAGCAGCAGCAGTGAAAGTTAGAGGATGCTGCTGCTGCTGCTGTCGCAAGAGAGCAGCAGCGAGAGTGCAGAATGCTTTGTTGCAGCTGGCAATTGCAGCAGCAGAAATGGAGAATGTGTTGGTAGCAGCAGCATAGATAGCAGAGAGAAGTGGAATGGTGAGAGAACACAGTAGAGCAGCAGAGCAGCAGAGCGGCGCTGCTGCCGCCAGCAGCAGCAGCAGCAGCAGCAGGTGTTTGAGCAGTTGCGTTTGTTGCTGCTGTAGGCTGCTGTTGCAGCAGCAGCAGCGCGAAGGTGGCTAGAGAGAAGTAGCAGCAGCAGCAGCAGCAGCAGAAGAGTTGAGCAGCGAATGCGGTAGTAGCAGCAGCAGCAGCAGCACAGCAGCAGCAGGAGCAGCAGCAGCAGCAGAGCTGCGGCGCTGCAGCAGCATAGCAGCAGTAAGAGCTGGCGCTGGTGCAGAAGAGGGAGAGAGGGGTGCTGGCAGCAAGCAAGCAGTTGGCTGCTGCTGCTGGCAGCAGCAGCAGCAGCGCCAAGCAGCAGCAGCAGCCAGAGCAAGGAGCAGCAGCAGCAGCAGAGCAGAGGAGCAAAGCAGCAGGCGCGCAGCAGACACAGCAGCAGCAGCAGCAGCAGCAGCAAGCATAAGCACGCAGGTGTTGCTGTGTGGTTGCCGCTAGCGGGCGAGCAGCGAGCAGCAGCAGCAAGGAGCAGCAGCAGCAGCAGCAGACAAGGTTGCGCTGCTGTTGCAGGTTGGGTAGCAGCAGCAGCAAGCAGCAGCAGCAGCAGCAGCAAGGCACGCTAGCAGCAGCAGAGAGGCCTCGGTAGCAGCAGACAGCAGCAGCAGCAGCAGCAGCAGAGGGAGCAGTAGCAGCAGCAGAGCAGCAAGCAGCAGCAGCAGTAGCAGCAGCAGCAGCAGCAGCACATGTTGCAGAGCAGAGCAGCAGCAGCAGCAGCAGCAGCAGCAGGAGCAGTAGGCAGCAGCGTGGACAGCAGGTGAGAGAAGTGATGAAAAGAGAAAAAGAGAGAGAGAAGAGAGAAGAAGAAGACAGAGTTGGCAGCAGCAGAGAGTAGTACAGTGCTAAGCAGAAGAGATAAGCAGCAGTAGCATGAGCAGCAGCAGCAGAAGAACAGAAACAGCAGTAGCAGTAGCAGTAGGCTGGAGCTGTTGTAAGGAAGCCGCCAGCAGCAGCAGCAGCAGCAGCAGCAACAGGCACAGCAGCAGCAGCAGGCAGAGCAGGAGCAGCAGGAGCAGCAGCAGTGTGCACTGCAGCAGGTAGCCAAGAGAGAGGAGAGCAAGAAGAACAGCAGCAGAGCAGGGGTAGAAGGCAGCAAAAAGCAGCACGAGTTAGCAGCGGCTGAAGCAGCAGCAGCGCTGAGCAGCTGGAGCAACTGTGTGGTAACAGCAGACAGCTGGCTGCTGCCGCGTGCGCAGCTGGCAGCACAGCAGCAGCAGCAGCAGCAGCAGCAGGTGTGGCAAGTGGTGAGCAGCAGCAGTCAGCAGCAGCAGCAGCAGCAGCAGCAAAGTTTGATTGCTGCAGAGCTAAGGGCAGCAGCAGCAGCAGTCAGCAGAGAAACTGCTTGCAGAGAGAGCAAGCAGCTGCCAGCAGAGCAGAGGCTAGAGAGAAGAGCAAGGCAGCAGTAGAGCAGCCGCAGCCGCTGCTGCACAGCAGCCAGCAGGTGCTGCGGCCGCTGGCAGCAGCAGCAGCAGCAGCTGCAGCAGTGCAGCAGCTAGCAGCAGCAGCAGCGAGCAGAGCAGCAGCAGCAGCAGCAGCAGCAGAGACGATGTGTTGTGCAGAGAGAGAGGAGAGCTTTAAGCTTGAGCAGAGTAGCAGCAGAGCAGAGCAGCAGCAGCAGCAGCAGAGAGGAGTGTTGTGAGGCAAGAGCAGCAGCAGCAGCAGCAGCAGCAGCAGGATACAGAGAAGAGAAAAGCGTACACAGCAGCAGCAGTGTGTGTGCAGCGTGGCAGCAGCAGCAGTTAGCAGCAGCAGCAGCAGGCACGCAGAGCAGCACGTGAGCACAAGGTGCGCAGCAGCAGCAGCAGCAGCAGCAGCAGTAGCAGCAAGCGGTTGCTGCTGCTGCGCAGCAGCAGCAGCAGCAGCAGCATGCAGCAGCAGCCAGCTGAGCTGTAGGCAGCAGCAGTAGTAGCAAAGTATGTAGCTAGAAGGAGCAAAAAAGCAGCAGCAGCAGCAGCAGTAGTAAGAAAAAAAGAAAGAGAAACAAATTGAGAGCAGCAGCAGCAAGCAGCAGCAGTAGAGCTGCTGTGCTAGGTTGGCACTGCAGCAAGGCAGAGCAGCAGCAAGGTTGAGAGAGCAGCAGCAGAGGTGGCAGCAGCAGCAGGAGCAGCTGAGTTTAGCAACAGCAGCAGGGAGCTAGCGTTGTGCTGCTGCAGCAGCAGCAGCAGTAGCAGCAGCAGTAGCAGAGTGCTGCTGCGGTTAGAGCTGGCAGCCGCAGCAGCAGCAGAGAAGAGCAGCAGCAGCAGCAGCAGCAGCAGCAGGCAGCAGAGCAGCAGAAGCAGAGCAGCACTGAGCAGCAGCAGCGAGGCAGGCAGCAGCAAGGGTGTGATGAGTGAAGCAGCAGCAGGTGAGCAGCAGCAGCAGCAGAGCAGTTGGTCTGAGCGTTGTGGTTGCTAGAGAGCAGTGAAATGCTCTAGAGCATGCAGAAATAACAAAGCAGCAGCAGAGTAATGCTGCTGCTAGCAGCAGCAGCAGGTGAGAGAGTAAGCAGATTAGCAGCAGCAGAGGTGGCAACAACAGCAGCCAGTGCAGCAGCAGGAAAAGGCAGCAGAGAGATGAGCAATGTAGAGAGAGAGAGAGAGGTGCTGATGAACAGAAAAGAGCAGTAGCAGCAGAAAGATAGCAGCAGAGAAGCAGCAGCAGCAGAAATAGAGCGGCAGAGCGGCAACGAGAGCCAGCAGCAGCAGCAGCAGCAGCAGCAGCAGCATGTGAAGAGAGCAAGAAAAGGAGAAGAAGCGGAGATAAGCAAGAAGAGAGAAGAGCACTGAGCAGCAGCAGGGAGCAGCAGATAAAAGCATTAGCATTAGATTAGGTTGTGCAGTAGCAGCAGGCTGTTATAGTAGCAGAATAGAGTAGGCAGCAGCTACGCACGCGCTGGCAGCAGCAAGCAGCAGAGCAGAGCAGCAGCAGTAGCAGCAGCGGAAGGCAGCACGCGTTAGCAGCAGAGTAGGAGCGTCGCTGCCGCTAGGTGCTGGCGGTTGCGGTGCCGCACCGCCGCTGCCAGCGCGCAACGCAGCAGCAGCAGCAGCAGCAGATGCGCAAGCTGCTGGCAGGCGGGCGCTGCTGCTGCGTGGCTGCTGCCGCTGCAGCTGTAGAGCAGGTATGAGCAATATGCGGTTGAGCTGCCGCGCTGCCAGGGCAGCAGCAGCAAGCAGGCGTTGGGCAACAGCAGGAAGAGCAGATGCCAGGCAGCTGGCAGCAGAGAAGCAGTTGAGAGCAGATGGGGTGAGCAGCAGCAGCAAAGAGATGAGTTATTAGCAGCGAGAGCAGCAGCAGAGACAGCAGCAGAGCAGCAGCACGTGGAGCTGTGTGGTTGTAGGTGCAGCAGCGGTAGAGCAGCAGCTGCAGCAGCAGCAACAGCAGTGTGCGTGCGTTAAAGGCAGCAATAGCAGCAGCGTTGAGCAGCAGCAGCAGAAGCAGCAGTAGCATGCAGCAGTTAGCAGCAGCAGCAGCAGAAGCAGCAGCAGCAGCAGAAAGGTTAGCAGAGAGAGAGCAGCAGAGTTGAGCAGACGCAGGAGAGAGAGAGAGCAGAGAGAATGAAAAAAGAAGCAGACAGAGGAGCAAGAGGGGGGAGCAGAGAGAGCAGGCAGCAGCAGCAGTGCCGCTGCTGAGCATGTTAGCAGAAGAGGGTTTTAGCAGCAATAGCGGCAGCATTTTAGCAGAGAGAGTGTTGTAGAGGATAGCAGAGCAGCAGCAGCAAGCGTTGCTGCTGTTGCTCAGCTAGTAGCAGAGCAGCAGCAGCAGCAGACGCAGCAGCAGCTGGTGCAGCAGCAAGCAGCAGCAGCAGCAGCAGAAGGCAGCTGTTAAGCAGCAGCAGCAGCAGCAGCAGCAGCAGCAGCAGCATTGAGTTGCAGCAGCAGTTAAGCAATGTAGCAGCAGAGCAGCAGCAGCAAGTAGCAGCAGCAGCAGAGCAAGTGCAGGCAGTAGCAGCAAAGAGAAGTATAGCAGCAGCACGTAGCAGCAGTAGTAGAGCAGCGAAGCAGCAGCAGCAGCAGTAGCAGCAGCAGAGTGGCAGCAGCAGCAGGTAGCAGCAGAAGGGCAGCAGCAGCAGCAGCAGCAGCAGCGAAGGAGAGTTTATAGCAGTAGCAGTAGAGAGAGAGAAGAAGAAAGCAGAGAGGGGCAGAGAGAGAGAGAGCAGCGAGAGAGAAGTAGTAGAGAGAGAGAGAGCAGAAGCAGAGCATAAGAGCAGTGCAGTAGCAGTAGTAGTAGTGGCAGCAGCAGCAGCAGAAGCAGCAGCAGTCAGCAGTGTAGCAGTAGCAGCAGCAGTAGCAGTAGCAGCAGAGCAGAGAGAGAGACAGCAGTGGCAGCAGAGCAGCAGCAGAGTAAGCAGCATGCAGCAGCAGGCAGTAAAAAATAGAGAAATAGATTAAAGCAGTAGCAGTAGTAGTAGCAGAAGCTGCTGAGCAGCAGCAGAGGAAAGCAGCAAAGAGAGAGCAGCAACAGCAGCAGAGAGGGCGATGCAGCATCAGCAGCATTAGCAGCAGTGCAGCAGCAGTAGCAGCAGCAGTGGCAGCAGTAGCCGCGACTGCCGTTGCTAGCAGCAGCAGCTAGCAGCAGCAGCACGGGCAGCAGCAGCAAGCAGCAGATGAGGGCAGCAGCAGCAGCAGAGAAGAGCAGCAGCAGCAGCAGCAGCAGGCAGAAAGCTGCCGGCCGTAGCGTTAGCCAAGCGTCGCAGCACAGCAGCAGCAGCAGTAGCAGCAGCATGCGGTTGTAAGTTGCTGAGCAGAGTAGAGAGAGGAAAGCAGCAGCAGGCTGAATAGCACAGCACAGCAGCAGCAGCAGCAGCAGCAGCAAGAAGGTGTAGGCAGAAGGGAGAGCTTGTTAGGCAGGAGAGCAGCAGACAGCAGCAGCAGCAGCAGTGGGGTTGCTGTGGTGGCGCTAGAGTAGCAGCAGCCAGTGCAAAATGGCTGCTGTGGAGCAGCAGCAGCAGCAGCAGCAGCAAGGAGCTTATGCAGCAGCAAGTGCAGCAGCAGCAGTGCAGCAGCAGCAGCAGCAGAAGCAGGCAGCAAGCTGCAGCAGCAGCAGCAGCAGCGCATGCTGCAAAGGTGGGCAGAGAACAGCAGCAGCAGAAGAGCAGCAGCAAAGCAGCAGTAGCAGCAGCAGCAGCAAGCAGCATGTTGTAGCAGCAGCAGCAGCAGCAGCAGCAGAGAGAGGAAGATAGCATTACACTAGCAGCAGAAGGTATGTTTTGCAGCAGCAAGAGCAGAAGAACAGTAGCATAGCACAGCAGAGTGAGAAGAAGAGAAAAGAGAAGTTAGAAGAGAGATAGCAGCAGCAGTTGTTGCAGCAGCAGCTGGCAGCAGCGGCTGCTGCTGGTGGCACTGCGTTAAGCAGCAGCAGCAGCCAGCGCGCAGCAGCAGCGCTGATATGCAAGCAGCAGCAGCAGCAGCAGCAGACAGCACAAAGGTGGAGCAGCAGCAGCAGGAGCAGAGAGCGCAGCAGAGCAGCAGCAGAGAAAAGAATGGAGAGAGCAAGCGCAGCGAGAAGGCAGCAGCAGCAGCAAGTTGAGAAAGAGCAGCACTGGGCAGCAGAGCATGCAGCAGCAGCAGCAGCAGATGGGAAAAGGCAGCAGAAGCACCTAGCACACAGCAGCAGCAGTAGCAGCAGCAGTAGTTGCAGCAGCGAGCCAACCAGCAGCAGAGTAGCAGTAGTAGTAGCAGCTGATAGCAGCAGCAGCAGTATAGGAGATTGTAGCAAACTATACAGCAAGCATTATTAGTGAGTAGTAGCAGTAGCAGTGCAGCAGGTAAGGCGAGCAGCAGCAGAGCAAGAGCAGCAGCAGACGCAGCAGTGTTATGCACAGCATAGCAGCAACAGCAGCAGCAGCAGCAGCCAGCAGAGCAGCAGCAGCAGCAGCAGCAGCAGTGCAGCAGCAGCATGCAGAGCATAGCAGTAGCAGCAAAGCAGTAGCAGTAGGAGCAGTAGAGCAGCAAGAAGCATGTAGAGCAGAGCAGCAGCAGCAGCAGAGGATATGTTGTGTTGCATAGCAGCACATACAGCAGCAGCAGCAGCAGCAGAGTAGCAGCAGCAGCAGAGAGCAGCAGCAGCAGCAGCAGAGCAGGAGTATAGAGTAGCATAGCTTATAGCATTAAGCAGCAGCAGTAGTAGCGAGTAGCATTTAGCAGCAGAGAGAAGAGAAGCAGTTAAAAGGGAGCTAGTTATAGATAATTAGAAGAATTATGCAGCAGAAAGTAGAAAGAAAGAGAGAGCAGTAGCAGCAGTAGCAGCAGCACAAGCACACGACAGTGGAGCAAGTAGAAGCAGCATAGCAGCAGCAGGTAAGCAGCAGCAGCTGTTGCTGTTGTAGTTGCGGCGCAGCGAGCTGGCAGCAGCAGCAGCCGCGCTGCTGTTGTTAGAAGGTTGCTAAGCGTTGGCAGCAGCAGCAGCAGCAGCAGAGACAGAGAGTGGTGTAGCAGTAGTAGTAGTAGTAGCAGTAGCAGTAGCAGTAGTAGTAGCAGTAGTAGTAGCAGTAGTAGTAGTAGCAGCAGTAGTAGCGGTAGTAATAGTATTCTTGGTCCTGGTTGGATAGCTCAGAGTGTCTGCTCTTTTCTACCCATTGCTTCTGGCTTGATTGGTCGTCATTGCGGAGGAGGAGGAGGTGGAGTGGGCAGGGCATTCGAAGAGGTAAGGAAAGCATAACCTTCTGGTAGATAAATAGTTTTTTAAAAATAAAAAGATAGTAGCAGCGATACATAAAACGGTTGGAGTATATTGTATAAAATATAGTCAAAGATCAAATAAGTATTAAATGTTTTTTACTTTATTTGGTATTTTTTTGTGTGTAATACTTGTTATTGACCAAAGTGGGTTCAGTTTTAGGTTAGGTTGTTCAGTGTCTTGGGGGTTGCATGGGGAAGGGGAAGGGGAAGGTTGGGGGTTTGGATACGAACCCAGTTTAGGGTAAGGGAAAGGGTTGGGGATTTGGATAAGAACCCAGTTTAGGGTAAGGGGCAGGGTTGGGGGTTTGGATAAGAACCCAGTTTAGGGTAAGGGGCAGGGTTGGGGGTTTGGATACGAACCCAGTTTAGGGTAAGGGAAAGGGTTGGGGATTTGGATAAGAACCCAGTTTAGGGTAAGGGGCAGGGTTCGGGGTTTGGATACGAACCCAGTTTAGGGTAAGGGGCAGGGTTGGGGATTTGGATAAGAACCCAGTTTAGGGTAAGGGGCAGGGTTGGGGGTTTGGATAAGAACCCAGTTTAGGGTAAGGGGCAGGGTTGGGGGTTTGGATAAGAACCCAGTTTAGGGTAAGGGGCATGGTTCGGGGTTTGGATACGAACCCAGTTTAGGGTAAGGGGCAGGGTTGGGGGATTGGATATGAACCCAGTTTAGGGTAAGGGGCAGGGTTGGGGGATTGGATACGAACAGTTTAGGGTAAGGGGGCAGGGTTGGGGGTTTGGATACGAACCCAGCTTAGGGTAAGGGGCAGGGTTGGGGGATTGGATACGAACACAGTTTAGGGTAAGGGGCAGGGTTGGAGGTTTGGATACGAACCCAGTTTAGGGTAAGGGGCAGGGTTGGGGGTTTGGATACGAACCCAGTTTAGGGTAAGGAGCAGGGTTGGGGGATTGGATATGAACCCAGTTTAGGGTAAGGGGCAGGGTTGAAGGTTTGGATACAAACCCAGTTTAGGGTAAGGGAAAGGGTTGGGGATTTGGATAAGAACCCAGTTTAGGGTAAGGGGCAGGGTTGGGGGTTTGGATACGAACCCAGTTTAGGGTAAGGGGCAGGGTTGGGGGTTTGGATACGAACCCAGTTTAGGGTAAGGGGCAGGGTTGGGGGATTGGATATGAACACAGTTTATGGTAAGGGGTAGGGTTAGGGGTTTGGGTTAGGTAGTAGTGTTCAGTATGGTGGAGAGAGGAGTGTCCTTGCAGTGGACGGCTTCTTCTAGGTTGTCTTTGGTGATGGGTTGTCTTTTGCTTTATTTATGTATTTTTGTCCTAGTAGGTCCAGGCGTTCATTAATTGTATTAATTCAGGAAACCTCATGAAGGTAAGTGACAGGTAGCTACTGTATCGTGGAAGGCAGTAGGCTGCTCTTACTGCTGTGGTTTGTATGATCTGTAACTTGTTTTTTTGTTGTGCTGATGTAGTTATCCAGGCTGGGCAGGAGTCCTAGAAGACAGGCCTGATGTAGTTATCCAGGCTGGGCAGGAGTCCTAGAAGACAGGCCTGATGTAGTTATCCAGGCTGGGCAGGAGTCCTAGAAGACAGGCCTGATGTAGTTATCCAGGCTGGGCAGGAGTCCTAGAAGACAGGCCTGATGTAGTTATCCAGGCTGGGCAGGAGTCCTAGAAGACAGGCCTGATGTAGTTATCCAGGCTGGGCAGGAGTCCTAGAAGACAGGCCTGATGTAGTTATCCAGGCTGGGCAGGAGTCCTAGAAGACAGGCCTGATGTAGTTATCCAGGCTGGGCAGGAGTCCTAGAAGACAGGCCTGATGTAGTTATCCAGGCTGGGCAGGAGTCCTAGAAGACAGGCCTGATGTAGTTATCCAGGCTGGGCAGGAGTCCTAGAAGACAGGCCTGATGTAGTTATCCAGGCTGGGGAGGAGTCCTAGAGAAGATGGAGAGAAGATGGCGCCGGAGGAGATGGCTGCCGTTTTACGGCCCTCTAACCAATTGTGTTATTATGTGTGTTTTTTCGTGTTATTTGTAATTTATTCTGTACATAATGTCTCTTATGACCAAAAAGAGCTTCTGGATATCAGGACAGCGATTACTCACCTCGTTTTGGACAAAGATTTTTTCTTCAACGAGTCAGACGCGAAGGATATTCTACAGACACCCAACAAGGCCCAAATCCCTGTCATTCGCATGAGAAAGAGACAGAGATATCGTGGACGTATTTCATTCTTCTATTTCATTCTTCTATTTCATTCTTCAATTTCAGTCCTCTATTTCATCCTTCTATTTCATTCTTCTATTTCAGTCTTCTATTTCATTCTTCTTTTTCATTCTTCTATTTAATTCTTCTATTCAATATACTATTTCATTCTTCTATTCATTCTTCTATTTCATTCTTCTATTTCAGTCTTCTATTTCATTTTTCTATTTCATTATTCTATTCATTCTTCTATTTCATTCTTCTATTTCATTCTTTTATTCATTCTTCTATTTCATTCTTCTATTTCATTCTTCTATTTCAGTCTTCTATTTCATTCTTCTTTTTCATTCTTCTATTTAATTATTCTATTCAATATACTATTTCATTCTTCTATTCATTCTTCTATTTCATTCTTCTATTTCAGTCTTCTATTTCATTTTTCTATTTCATTATTCTATTCATTCTTCTATTTCATTCTTCTATTTCATTCTTCTATTCATTCTTCTATTTCATTCTTCTATTTCATTCTTCTATTTCAGTCTTCTATTTCGTTCTTCTATTTCATTCTTCTATTCATTCTTTTATTCATTATTCTATTTCATTCTTCTATTCATTCTTCTATTTCATTCTTCTATTTCATTCTTCTTTTTCATTCTTCTATTTAATTCTTCTATTCAATATACTATTTCATTCTTCTATTCATTCTTCTATTTCATTCTTCTATTTCAGTCTTCTATTTCATTTTTCTATTTCATTATTCTATTCATTCTTCTATTTCATTCTTCTATTTCATTTCTTCTATTCATTCTTCTATTTCATTCTTCTATTTCATTCTTCTATTTCAGTCTTCTATTTCATTCTTCTATTTCATTCTTCTATTCATTCTTTTATTCATTATTCTATTTCATTCTTCTATTCATTCTTCTATTTCATTCTTCTATTTCATTCTTCTATTTCATTCTTCTATTTCAGTCTTCTATTTCATTCTTCTATTTCAGTCTTCTATTTCATTCTTCAATTTCATTCTTCTATTTCATTCTTCTATTCAATATTCTATTTCATTCTTCTATTCATTCCTCTATTTCAGTCTTCTATTTCATTTTTCTATTCATTCTACTATTTCATTCTTCTATTTCATTCTTCTATTTCAGTCTTCTATTTCATTCTGTAATTTCATTCTTCTATTCAATATTCTATTTCATTCTTCTATTCATTCTTCTATTTCAGTCTTCTATTTCATTCTTCTATTTCATTCTTCTATTTCATTCTTCTATTTCATTCTTCTATTTCATTCTCCTATTTATTCTTCTATTTCATTCATCTATTTCATTCCTCTATTTCAGTCTTCTATTTCATTCTTCTATTTCATTCTTCTATTCATTCTTCTATTCAATCTTCTATTTCATTCTTCTATTTCATTCTTCTATTCATTCTTCTATTTCATTTTTCTATTTCAGTATTCTATTTCATTCTTCTATTTCATTCTTCAGGTTTGGAGTTTTTTAGCTGCTTGTTTGGGATGGTGAAGTGCAGCAGCATAAGTCATCAGCGAACTGCGAGACATGTCCCCTCACGACGCCAGGACAGCGGAGTCACTCACCACCTTCTGGAGACACTTTAAACCCCACCTCTTTAAGGAATACCTGGGATAGGATAAAGTAATCACTTACCCCCCAAAAAAAAAAATAATACATATTGTAAAGTGGTTGTCCCACTGGCTATAAGGTGAATGCACCAATTTGTAAGTCGCTCTGGATAAGAGCGTCTGCTAAATTATGTAAATGTAAAATGTCCGACTGTGGATGGAGAGTAGTAGATGTCTGAGATGTATATTAAAAACAGAAGTTGTCCAGGACTGGCCCTTGAGGAACCCCCACCTCCGGTACAAAGTGGGTGGAGAATATTGTACCCACCTTCACTTCGAGTCTTCTGGTGGTGAAGAAGCTTTGTATGATGTTGACGGTTTTTGAGGGGAAGTTTTCTAGGATCAATTCTGGAGTTGAACTGGGGTTGTATCCCTGATTTATTTTCTGTTAGAAGCTGCGGGGGTTGGAGTCATGGTCAGGCTGATTATAGAATGTGGTCCATTTATTTTGTTTGTGTAAGGTAAGTTTGGTGCATGATTTGGTTTTGAAGACTATTTATTTCTGTTTTGAGTTGGAGTGATCTTGTCTTGATGAAGTCTCTTCTCGGTTTTCTTTTCTGTTAGATAAATGTGTGCCCTGGTCAAAAGTAGTGCACTATATAGGGAATATGATGCCATCTGACTGACCACTGAGCCGGGGTGGTTGCGTGGAGGATGAGGATGAGGGATTTAATCAAAGAGCTGTAGTGAATCTGTGCTTATTACAGGGTTGTTGGACCTTAGTAGGTCATTGGTATTACATGGGTAACCTTAGGGTATCATACCACTCTTAGGGCTCAAATAAGAATGCACATGTTATAGAATATTTCTCCACATGCAAATTGTGTTTCATTCCAAGGATAAAATGTAGTAGTAAGATTCACTCAACAACACTCAGAAACTTGCACAAAAAATCTGAACGCTCTTGTTGAACCCTGAAAGGGTTATAGTGACATGGTTAACACCAGTTATCTTGGATATATTATGTAAGTCAATTGTATACAGTGCATTCGGAAAGTATTCGATCCCTTATTTTTTCCACATTTAGTTACGTTACAGACTTATTCTAAAATGGATTAAATAAATAAAAATGATCATCAATCCACACACAATACCCCATATTGACAAAGTGAAAACCGGTTTTTAGACATTTTTGCACATTTAGAAAAAAATAATTTAGAAAAATGAAGCTTATTTACATACAGTGGGGAAAAAAGTATTTAGCCAGCCACCAATTGTGCAAGTTCTCCCACTTAAAAAGATGAGTGAGGCCTGTAATTTTCATCATAGGTACACGTCAACTATGACAGACAAATTGAGAAATGTTTTTCCAGAAAATCACATTGTAGGATTTTAATGAATTTATTTGCAAATTATGGTGGAAAATAAGTATTTGGTCACCTACAAACAAGCAAGATTTCTGGCTCTCACAGACCTGTAACGTCTTCTTTAAGAGGCTCCTCTGTCCTCCACTCGTTACCTGTATTAATGGCACCTGTTTGAACTTGTTATCAGTATAAAAGACACCTGTCCACAACCTCAAAAAGTCACACTCCAAACTTCACTATGGCCAAGACCAAAGAGCTGTGAAAGGACACCAGAAACAAAATTGTAGACCTGCACCAGGCTGGGAAGACTGAATCTGCAATAGGTAAGCAGCTGGGCAGGAGTCCTAGAAGACAGGCCTGATGTAGTTATCCAGGCTGTGTGACGTTCTGGCTCCGGGACTCTTAGTTGTGAGCCAGGGTTGTCATTTTCTTTTGGGTGTAGTTCTAGGTGGGATCTAGTTGTTTCATTTCTATGGTTGGTTTTGGTGTTTATTAGTCATATGACTCCCAATCGGAGGTAACGAGTGTCAGCTGTCGGCTCGTTATCTCTGATTGGGAGCCATATTTATACTGTGTGGTTTCACCTTGGTTTTGTGGGTTTTTGTTTCCTTGTTGCTGTTTAGTCATTATCAGTATTGGACTTCACTTTCGTCATATTTGGTTTGTTGTTTTGATCGTGGTTTCTTTTTAATAAAGTCTACGATGTTCGCTCAACACGCTGCGCTTTGGTCTGCTCCTTTCGACGATCGTGACAGAAAAACCCACCACAAAAAGACCAAGCAGCGTGTCAAGCGGCAACAGGACCTACCTACACAGGATTTATGGACTCCCATAAAGGATTCATGGACATGGGAGGAGATTCTGGATGGTGAGGGGCCTTGGGATCAACCGGGAGAATATCGCCGTCCTCGTGAAGAGCTGGAGGCAGCTAAAGCCGAGAGGCGGCGATATGAGGAGGCAGCACGGAGGCAAGGCTGGAAGCCCGAGAGTACTACCCAAAAATTTCTTGGGGGGGGGCTAAGAGGGAGTGTGGCGAAGTCAGGTAGGAGACCTGCGCCTACTCCCTGGACTGACCGTGGAGAGCGAGAGTACGGGCAGACACCGTGTTACGCAGTAGAGCGCATGGTGTCTCCTGTACGCAGGCATAGCCCGGTTCGGTACATTCCGGTTCCACGTATCGGCCGGGCTAGACTGAGCATTGAGCCAGATGTCATGAGGCCGGCCCCACGCATCCGGTCACCAGTGCGGCTCCTCGGGCCGGCTTACATGGCACCAGCCTTACGCATGGTGTTCCCGGTTCGCCCACATAGGCCGGTGCGGGTTATTCCACCTCCCCGTACTGGTCGGGCGACGGAGAGCATCAACCCAGGTAGGGTTGGGCAGGCTCAGTGCTCAAGGGAGCCAGTACGCCTGCACGGTCCGGTATTTCCGGCGCCACCTCCTCGCTCCAGCCCAGTACCACCAGTACCTACACCACGCACCAGGTTTCCTGTGCGTCTTCAGAGCCCTGTGTCTCCTCCACGCACTGGCTCTATGGTGCGTGTCTCCAGCCCTTTACCACCAGTGCATACACCACGCACCAAGCCTCCTGTGTGTCCCCAGAGTCCTGTGCGTCCTGTTGCTGCTTCCCGCACTAGCCCTGCGATGCGTGTCCTCAGCCCGGTACCTCCAGTTCCGGCACCACGCATCAGGCCTACGGTGCGTCCCCAGGGCCAAGCATGCCCTGTTGCTGCTTCCCGCACTAGCCCTGAGATGCGTGTCCTCAGCCCGGTACCTCCAGTTCCGGCACCACGCACCAGGCCTACGGTGCGCCTCAGACGGCCAGAGTCTGCCGTCTGCCCAACGGGGCCTGAACTGTCCGTCTGCCCAACGCCGTCTGAACTGCCCGTCTGCCCAACGGCGCCTGAACTGTCCGTCTGCCCAACGCCGTCTGAACTGCCCGTCTGCCCAACGGCGCCTGAACTGCCCGTCTGCCCAACGCCGTCTGAACTGTCCGTCTGCCCAACGCCGTCTGAACTGCCCGTCTGTACTGAGCCTGCAAAGCCGCCCGTCTGCCATGAGCCTTCAGAGCCGTCCGCCAGACCGGAGCCGCTAGAGCTCTCCGCCAGACAGGATCAGCCAGAGCCTTCCGCCAGACAGGATCAGCCAGAGCCTTCCGCCAGACAGGATCAGCCAGAGCCTTCCGCCAGACAGGATCAGCCAGAGCCTTCCGCCAGACAGGAGCAGCCAGAGCCTTCCGTCAGACCGGATCAGCCAGAGCCTTCCGGCCAGACAGGAGCAGCCAGAGCCTTCCGCCAGACGGGGATCAGCCAGAGCCTTCCGCCAGCCATGAGCAGCCAGATCCGTCAGCCAGCCATGAGCAGCCAGATCCGTCAGCCAGCCACGAGCAGCCAGATCCGTCAGCCAGCCATGAGCCGTCCAGCCAGGATCCGCCAGAGCCGTCCAGCCAGGATCCGCCAGAGCCGTCCAGCCAGGATCCGCCAGAGCCGTCCAGCCAGGATCCGCCAGAGCCGTCCAGCCAGGATCCGCCAGAGCCGTCCAGCCAGGATCCGCCAGAGCCGTCCCGCCAGGATCCGCCAGAGCCAGCCAGCCAGGATCCGCCATTTAGTCAGGTGCTGCCCCTTAGTCAGGTGCTGTCCCTTAGTCCGGTGCTGCCCCTTATCCTGGTGCTGCCCCTTAGTCCGGTGCTGCCCCTTATCCTGGTGCTGCCTCTTAGTCCGGTGCTGCCCCTTAATCCAGGTGGGTTTAAGTGGAGGGTGGTCATTGGGAGGAGGTTAAGAAAGCGGGTAGTAACTATAGTGGGGTGGTGGTCAAGCCCGGAGCCGGAACCGCCTCCGGGGAGCAACACCCACCCAGCCCTCCCCTATTGTAGGGTTGTGAGGCGCGGTCGCAGTCCGCGCCTTTAGGGGGGGGTACTGTGACGTTCTGGCTCCGGGACTCTTAGTTGTGAGCCAGGGTTGTCATTTTCTTTTGGGTGTAGTTCTAGGTGGGATCTAGTTGTTTCATTTCTATGGTTGGTTTTGGTGTTTATTAGTCATATGACTCCCAATCGGAGGTAACGAGTGTCAGCTGTCGGCTCGTTATCTCTGATTGGGAGCCATATTTATACTGTGTGGTTTCACCTTGGTTTTGTGGGTTTTTGTTTCCTTGTTGCTGTTTAGTCATTATCAGTATTGGACTTCACTTTCGTCATATTTGGTTTGTTGTTTTGATCGTGGTTTCTTTTTAATAAAGTCTACGATGTTCGCTCAACACGCTGCGCTTTGGTCTGCTCCTTTCGACGATCGTGACAGGCTGGGCAGGAGTCCTAGAAGACAGGCCTAATGTAGTTATCCAGGCTGGGCAGGAGTCCTAGACGACAGGCCTGATGTAGTTATCCAGGCTGGGCAGGAGTCCTAGAAGACAGGCCTGATGTAGTTATCCAGGCTGGGCAGGAGTCCTAGAAGACAGGCCTGATGTAGTTATCCAGGCTGGGCAGGAGTCCTAGAAGACAGGCCTGATGTAGTTATCCAGGCTGGGCAGGAGTCCTAGAAGACAGGCCTGATGTAGTTATCCAGGCTGGGCAGGAGTCCTAGAAGACAGGCCTGATGTAGTTATCCAGGCTGGGCAGGAGTCCTAGAAGACAGGCCTGATGTAGTTATCCAGGCTGGGCAGGAGTCCTAGAAGACAGGCCTGATGTAGTTATCCAGGCTGGGCAGGAGTCCTAGAAGACAGGCCTGATGTAGTTATCCAGGCTGGGGAGGAGTCCTAGAGAAGATGGAGAGAAGATGGCGCCGGAGGAGATGGCTGCCGTTTTACGGCCCTCTAACCAATTGTGTTATTATGTGTGTTTTTTCGTGTTATTTGTAATTTATTCTGTACATAATGTCTCTTATGACCAAAAAGAGCTTCTGGATATCAGGACAGCGATTACTCACCTCGTTTTGGACAAAGATTTTTTCTTCAACGAGTCAGACGCGAAGGATATTCTACAGACACCCAACAAGGCCCAAATCCCTGTCATTCGCATGAGAAAGAGACAGAGATATCGTGGACGTAGGTCGGGGTGCCTTGTAAGGATCCGACGGCGAGCGGGTAAACTGCCTCTTCCATCAATCCTATTAGCCAACATACAATCATTTGAAAACAAAATGGACGACCTAAGATCAAGGTTATCCTACCAACGGGACATTAAAAACTGTAATATCTTATGTTTCACCGAGTCGTGGCTGAACGACAACATGGATAACATACAGCTGACGGGATATACGCTACATTGGCAGGATAGAACGGCTGACTCCGGTAAGACAAGGGGTGGCGGTCTGTGTATATTTGTAAACAACAGCTGGTGCATAAAATCTAATACTAAGGAAGTCTCAAGGTTTGCTCGCCTGAGGTAGAGTATCTCATGATAAGCTGTAGACCACACTATTTACCAAGAGAGTTTTCATCTATAATTTTCGAAGTTGTCTATTTACCACCACAAACCGAAGCTGGCACTAAGATTGCACTCAATGAGCTGTATAAGGCCATAAGCAAACAGGAAAATGCTCATCCAGAGGCAGCGCTCCTAGTGCTGGGGACTTTAATGCAGGGAAATTTAAATCAGTTCTACCTAATTTCTACCAGCATGTTAAATGTGCAACCAGAGGAAAAAAAAACTCTAGACCACCTTTACTCCACACACAGAGACGCATACAAAGCTCTCCCTCGCCCTCCATTTGGCAAATCTGACCATAATTATATCCTCCTGATTCCTGCTTATAAGCAAAAACTAAAGCAGGAAGCACCAGTGACTCGGTTAATAAGGAAGTGGTCAGATGACGCAGATGCTAAGCTACAGGACTGTTTTGCTAGCACAGACTGGAATATGTTACAGGATTCTTCTGATGGCATTGAGGAGTACACCACATCAGTCACTGGCTTCATCAATAAGTGCATCGATGACGTTGTCCCCACAGTGACCGTACGTACATACTCCAACCAGAAGTCATGGATTACAGGCGACATCCGCACTGAGCTAAAGGGTAGAGCTGCCGCTTTCAACCCGGACGCTTATAAGAAATCCCACTATGCCATCCGACAAATCATCAAATAGGCAAAGAGTCAATACAGGACTAAGATTGAATCGTACTACACCGGCTCTGACGCTCATCGGTTGCAAACTATTACAGACTACAAAGGGAAGCACAGCCACGAGCTGCCCTGTGACACGAGCCTACCAGACGAGCTAAATCACTTCTATGCTTGCTTCGAGGCGAGCAACACTGAAGCATGCATGAGAGCATCAGCTGTTCCGGATGACTATGTGATCACGCTCTCCATAGCCGATGTGAGTAAGACTTTTAAACAGGTCAACATTCACAAGGCCACAGGGCCAGACGGATTACCAGGATGTGTACTCCGAGCATGCGCTGACCAATTTGCAAGTGTCTTCACTGACATTTTCTGTGCCCAAGAACACTAAGATAACCTGCCTAAATGACTACCGACCCCTGGCACTCAGGCCCTCTGTAGCTCAGTTGGTAGAGCATGGCGCTTGCATGGCGCTTGCAACGGCAGGATTGTGGGTTCGATTCCCACGGGGGGCCGGTATGAAAATGTATGCACTCACTAACTGTAAGTCGCTCTGGATAAGAATGTTTGCTAAATGACTAAAAGGTAAATGTCTGTAGCGATGAAGTGCTTTGAAAGGCTGGTCATGGCTCACATCAACACCATTATCCCAGAAACCCTAGACCCCCTCCAATTTGCATACCGCCCCAACAGATCAACAGATGATGCAATCTCTATTGCACTCCACACTGCCCTTTCCCATC
Organism: Coregonus clupeaformis; assembly: GCF_020615455.1. NCBI lineage: Eukaryota > Metazoa > Chordata > Actinopteri > Salmoniformes > Salmonidae > Coregonus > Coregonus clupeaformis. Next base: position 22,162 of record NW_025533576.1, read on the forward strand.
TGGACAAGAGGAACACCTACGTGAGAATGCTATTCATTGACTAAAGCTCAGCGTTCAACACCGTAGTGCCCTCAAAGCTCACCACTAAGCTAAGGACCCTGGTACTAAACACCTCCCACTGCAACTGGATCCTGGACTTCCTGACGGGCCGCCCCCAGGTGGTAATGGTAGGTAAAGACACATCTGCCACACTGATCCTCAACACGGGGGCCCCTCAGGGGTGCGTGCTCAGTCCCCTCCTGTACTCCCTGTTCACCCATGACAGCATGGCCAGGCACGACTCCAACACCATCATTAAGTTTGAAGACGACACAACAGTGGTAGGCCTGATCACCGACAACGATGAGACAGCATATAGGGAGGAGGTCAGAGACCTGGCCGTGTGGTGCCAGGATAACAACCTCTCCCTAAACGTGATCAAGACAAAGAGATGATTGTGGACTACAGGAAAAAAAATAGGACTGAGCACGCCCCTATTATCATCGACGGGGCTGTAGTGGAACAGGTTGAGAGCTTCAAGTTCCTCAGTGTCCACATCACCAACAAACTATCATGGTCCAAACACACCAAGACAGTCGTGAAGAGGGCACGACAAAGCCTATTCCCTCTCAGGAGACTGAAAAGATTTGGCATGGGTCCTCAGATCCTCAAAAAGTTATACAGTTGCACCATCGAGAGCATCCTGACTGGTTGCATCACTGCCTGGTATGGCAACTGCTCAGCCTCCGACCGCAAGGCACTACAGAGGGTATTGCGTACGGGCCAGTACATCACTGGGGCCAAGCTTCCTGCCATCCAGCACCTCTATACCAGGCGGTGAAGAAGAAGGCCCTAAAAATTGTCAAAGATTCCAGTCACCCTAGTCATAGACTGTTCTTTCTGCTACCGCACAGCAAGCTGTACCGGAGCGCCAAGTCTAGGTTCAAAAGGCTCCTTAACAGCTTCTACCCCCAAGCCATAAGACTCCTGAACAGCTAATAATGGCTACCCGGACTATTTGCATTGTCCTGATGTATTTGTCCAGGCTGGGGAGTCTAGAAGAAAGGCATGATGTAGCTCTGGTATACTTTCATCACAGTTTTTGGCGCTGCTCCTCCCAAACAGGGATTTCAGGTGATTTATTATTTCCCCCCCTCTGTTTCCAGGTTATTGATTTGAGTTGTAGCGTTACCCCCAGGAATTTATCAGTTTAACTTGTTTGTTTTTTTTGGGGGGGGTTGTCCATATAGTAAATGGTATCTTGGATTTCTTGTTGTTTGTTTTGTTGAAGAGTACGCATCGGGTTGTTGTGGATTTTATGTGTACGCTGCTTGTTGGACCATTCTTCTATTTCATTCTTCTATTTCATTCTTCTATTCATTCTTCTATTCATTCTTCTATTTCATTCTTCTATTTCATTCTTCTATTTCATTCTTCTATTCATTCTTCTATTTCATTCTTCTATTTCATTCTTCTATTAATTCTTCTATTTCATTCTCCTATTTCATTCTTCTATTCAATATTTTATTTCATTCTTCTATTCATCCTTCTATTTCAGTCTTCTATTTCATTATTCTATTCATTCTTCTATTTCATTCTTCTATTTCATTCTTCTATTTCATTCTTATATTAATTCTTCTATTTCATTCTTCTATTTCAGTCTTCTATTTCATTCTTCTATTTCATTCTTCTATTTCAGTCTTCTATTTCATTCTTCTATTTCAGTCTTCTATTTCATTCTTCTATTCATTCTTCTATTTCATTCTTCTATTTCATTCTTCTATTTCATTCTTCTATTTCAGTCTTCTATTTCATTCTTCTATTTCATTCTACAATTTCATTCTTCTATTTCATTCTTCTTTTTCAGTCTTCTATTTCATTCTTCTATTTCATTCTTCTATTTAATTATTCTATTCAATATTCTATTTCAATCTTCTATTCATTCTTCCATTTCAGTCTTCTATTCATTCTTCTATTTCAGTCTTCTATTTCATTCTTCTATTTCATTCTTCTATTCAATATTCTATTTCAATCTTCTATTCATTCTGCTATTTCAGTCTTCTATTCATTCTTCTATTCATTCTTCTATTTCATTCTTCTATTTCAGTCTTCTATTTCATTCTTCTATTCATTCTTCTATTTCATTCTTCTATTTCAGTCTTCTATTTCATTCTTCTATTTCATTCTTCTATTTCATTCTTCTATTTCATTCTTCTATTCAATATTCTATTTCATTCTTCTTTTCATTCTTCTATTTCAGTCTTCTATTTCATTCTTCTATTCATTCTTCTATTTCATTCTTCTATTTCATTCTTCTATTTCATTCTTCTATTCATTCTTCTATTTCAGTCTTCTATTTCATTATTCTATTAATTCTTCTATTTCAGTCTTCTATTTCATTCTTCTATTTCATTCTTCTATTCATTCTTCTATTTCATTCTTCTATTCAATATTCTATTTCAATCTTCTATTCATTCTTCTATTTCAGTCTTCTATTCATTCTTCTATTTCATTCTACAATTTCATTATTCTATTTAATTCTTCTATTTCAGTCTTCTATTTCATTCTTCTATTTCATTCTTCTATTTCATTCTTCTATTCAATATTCTATTTCAATCTTCTATTCATTCTTCTATTTCAGTCTTCTATTCATTCTTCTATTCCAGTCTTCTATTTCATTCTTCTATTTCATTCTTCTATTCAATATTCTATTTCAATCTTCTATTCATTCTGCTATTTCAGTCTTCTATTAATTATTCTATTCATTCTTCTATTTAATTCTTCTATTTCAGTCTTCTATTTCATTCTTCTATTCATTCTTCTATTTCATTCTTCTATTTCAGTCTTCTATTTCATTCTTCTATTTCATTCTTCTATTTCATTCTTCTATTCAATATTCTATTTCATTCTTCTTTTCATTCTTCTATTTCAGTCTTCTATTTCATTCTTCTATTCATTCTTCTATTTCATTCTTCTATTCCATTCTTCTATTTCATTCTTCTATTCATTCTTCTATTTCAGTCTTCTATTTCATTCTTCTATTAATTCTTCTATTTCAGTCTTCTATTTCATTCTTCTATTTCATTATTCTATTAATTCTTCTATTTCATTCTTCTATTCAATATTCTATTTCATTATTTTATTCAATATTCTATTTAATTCTTCTATTCAATATTCTATTTCATTCTTCTATTCATTCTTCTATTTCAGTCTTCTGTTTCATTCTTCTATTCATTCTTCTATTTCATTCTTCTATTTCATTCTTCTATTTCATTCTTCTATTTCAGTCTTCTATTTCATTCTTCTATTCATTCTTCTATTTCATTCTTCTATTTCATTCTTCTATTTCAGTCTTCTATTTCATTCATCTATTTCATTCTTCTATTCATTCTTCTATTCATTCTTTTATTTCATTCTTCTATTTCATTCTTCTATTCATTCTTCTATTTCATTCTTCTATATCATTCTTCTATTTCATTCTTCTATTCATTCTTCTATTTCATTCTTCTATTTAATTCTTCTATTCAATATTCTATTTCATTCTTCTATTCATCCTTCTATTTCAGTCTTCTATTTCATTCTTCTATTCATTCTTCTATTTCATTCTTCTATTTCAGTCTTCTATTTCATTCTTTATTTCAGTCTTCTATTTCATTCTTATATTCATTCTTCTATTTCAATCTTCTATTTCAGTCCTCTATTTCATTCTTCTATTTCATTCTTCTATTTCAGTCTTCTATTTCATTCTTCTTTTTCATTCTTCTATTTAATTATTCTATTCAATATTCTATTTCATTCTTCTATTCATTCTTCTATTTAATTCTTCTATTTCAGTCTTCTATTTCATTTTTCTATTTCATTCTTCTATTAATTCTTCTATTTCTTTCTTCTATTTCATTCTTCTATTCATTCTTCTATTTCATTCTTCTATTTCATTCTTCAATTTCAGTCCTCTATTTCATTCTTCTATTTCATTCTTCTATTTCAGTCTTCTATTTCATTCTTCTTTTTCATTCTTCTATTTAATTATTCTATTCAATATACTATTTCATTCTTCTATTCATTCTTCTATTTCATTCTTCTATTTCAGTCTTCTATTTCATTTTTCTATTTCATTATTCTATTCATTCTTCTATTTCATTCTTCTATTTCATTCTTCTATTCATTCTTCTATTTCATTCTTCTATTTCATTCTTCTATTTCAGTCTTCTATTTCATTCTTCTATTCATTCTTCTATTTCATTCTTCTATTCCATTCTTCTATTTCATTCTTCTATTCATTCTTCTATTTCAGTCTTCTATTTCATTCTTCTATTAATTCTTCTATTTCAGTCTTCTATTTCATTCTTCTATTTCATTATTCTATTCATTCTTCTATTTCATTCTTCTATTCAATATTCTATTTAATTCTTCTATTCAATATTCTATTTAATTCTTCTATTCAATATTCTATTTCATTCTTCTATTCATTCTTCTATTTCAGTCTTCTGTTTCATTCTTCTATTCATTCTTCTATTTCATTCTTCTATTTCATTCTTCTATTTCAGTCTTCTATTTCATTCTTCTATTCATTCTTCTATTTCATTCTTCTATTTCATTCTTCTATTTCAGTCTTCTATTTCATTCATCTATTTCATTCTTCTATTCATTCTTCTATTCATTCTTTTATTTCATTCTTCTATTTCATTCTTCTATTCATTCTTCTATTTCATTCTTCTATATCATTCTTCTATTTCATTCTTCTATTCATTCTTCTATTTCATTCTTCTATTTCATTCTTCTATTCAATATTCTATTTCATTCTTCTATTCATCCTTCTATTTCAGTCTTCTATTTCATTCTTCTATTCATTCTTCTATTTCATTCTTCTATTTCAGTCTTCTATTTCATTCTTTATTTCAGTCTTCTATTTCATTCTTATATTCATTCTTCTATTTCAATCTTCTATTTCAGTCCTCTATTTCATTCTTCTATTTCATTCTTCTATTTCAGTCTTCTATTTCATTCTTCTTTTTCATTCTTCTATTTAATTATTCTATTCAATATTCTATTTCATTCTTCTATTCATTCTTCTATTTAATTCTTCTATTTCAGTCTTCTATTTCATTTTTCTATTTCATTATTCTATTAATTCTTCTATTTCTTTCTTCTATTTCATTCTTCTATTCATTCTTCTATTTCATTCTTCTATTTCATTCTTCAATTTCAGTCCTCTATTTCATTCTTCTATTTCATTCTTCTATTTCAGTCTTCTATTTCATTCTTCTTTTTCATTCTTCTATTTAATTCTTCTATTCAATATACTATTTCATTCTTCTATTCATTCTTCTATTTCATTCTTCTATTTCAGTCTTCTATTTCATTTTTCTATTTCATTATTCTATTCATTCTTCTATTTCATTCTTCTATTTCATTCTTCTATTCATTCTTCTATTTCATTCTTCTATTTCATTCTTCTATTTCAGTCTTCTATTTCATTCTTCTATTTCATTCTTCTATTCATTCTTTTATTCATTATTCTATTTCATTCTTCTATTCATTCTTCTATTTCATTCTTCTATTTCATTCTTCTATTTCATTCTTCTATTTCAGTCTTCTATTTCATTCTTCTATTTCAGTCTTCTATTTCATTCTTCAATTTCATTCTTCTATTTCATTCTTCTATTCAATATTCTATTTCATTCTTCTATTCATTCCTCTATTTCAGTCTTCTATTTCATTTTTCTATTCATTCTACTATTTCATTCTTCTATTTCATTCTTCTATTTCAGTCTTCTATTTCATTCTGTAATTTCATTCTTCTATTCAATATTCTATTTCATTCTTCTATTCATTCTTCTATTTCAGTCTTCTATTTCATTCTTCTATTTCATTCTTCTATTTCATTCTTCTATTTCATTCTTCTATTTCATTCTCCTATTTATTCTTCTATTTCATTCATCTATTTCATTCCTCTATTTCAGTCTTCTATTTCATTCTTCTATTTCATTCTTCTATTCATTCTTCTATTCAATCTTCTATTTCATTCTTCTATTTCATTCTTCTATTCATTCTTCTATTTCATTTTTCTATTTCAGTATTCTATTTCATTCTTCTATTTCATTCTTCAGGTTTGGAGTTTTTTAGCTGCTTGTTTGGGATGGTGAAGTGCAGCAGCATAAGTCATCAGCGAACTGCGAGACATGTCCCCTCACGACGCCAGGACAGCGGAGTCACTCACCACCTTCTGGAGACACTTTAAACCCCACCTCTTTAAGGAATACCTGGGATAGGATAAAGTAATCCTTACCCCCCCCCAAAAAAAATAATACATATTGTAAAGTGGTTGTCCCACTGGCTATAAGGTGAATGCACCAATTTGTAAGTCGCTCTGGATAAGAGCGTCTGCTAAATTATGTAAATGTAAAATGTCCGACTGTGGATGGAGAGTAGTAGATGTCTGAGATGTATATTAAAAACAGAAGTTGTCCAGGACTGGCCCTTGAGGAACCCCCCACCTCCGGTACAAAGTGGGTGGAGAATATTGTACCCACCTTCACTTCGAGTCTTCTGGTGGTGAAGAAGCTTTGTATGATGTTGACGGTTTTTGAGGGGAAGTTTTCTAGGATCAATTCTGGAGTTGAACTGGGGTTGTATCCCTGATTTATTTTCTGTTAGAAGCTGCGGGGGTTGGAGTCATGGTCAAGCTGATTATAGAATGTGGTCCATTTATTTTGTTTGTGTAAGGTAAGTTTGGTGCATGATTTGGTTTTGAAGACTATTTATTTCTGTTTTGAGTTGGAGTGATCTTGTCTTGATGAAGTCTCTTCTCGGTTTTCTTTTCTGTTAGATAAATGTGTGCCCTGGTCAAAAGTAGTGCACTATATAGGGAATATGATGCCATCTGACTGACCACTGAGCCGGGGTGGTTGCGTGGAGGATGAGGATGAGGGATTTAATCAAAGAGCTGTAGTGAATCTGTGCTTATTACAGGGTTGTTGGACCTTAGTAGGTCATTGGTATTACATGGGTAACCTTAGGGTATCATACCACTCTTAGGGCTCAAATAAGAATGCACATGTTATAGAATATTTCTCCACATGCAAATTGTGTTTCATTCCAAGGATAAAATGTAGTAGTAAGATTCACTCAACAACACTCAGAAACTTGCACAAAAAATCTGAACGCTCTTGTTGAACCCTGAAAGGGTTATAGTGACATGGTTAACACCAGTTATCTTGGATATATTATGTAAGTCAATTGTATACAGTGCATTCGGAAAGTATTCGATCCCTTATTTTTTCCACATTTAGTTACGTTACAGACTTATTCTAAAATGGATTAAATAAATAAAAATGATCATCAATCCACACACAATACCCCATATTGACAAAGTGAAAACCGGTTTTTAGACATTTTTGCACATTTAGAAAAAAATAATTTAGAAAAATGAAGCTTATTTACATACAGTGGGGAAAAAAAGTATTTAGCCAGCCACCAATTGTGCAAGTTCTCCCACTTAAAAAGATGAGTGAGGCCTGTAATTTTCATCATAGGTACACGTCAACTATGACAGACAAATTGAGAAATGTTTTTCCAGAAAATCACATTGTAGGATTTTTAATGAATTTATTTGCAAATTATGGTGGAAAATAAGTATTTGGTCACCTACAAACAAGCAAGATTTCTGGCTCTCACAGACCTGTAACGTCTTCTTTAAGAGGCTCCTCTGTCCTCCACTCGTTACCTGTATTAATGGCACCTGTTTGAACTTGTTATCAGTATAAAAGACACCTGTCCACAACCTCAAAAAGTCACACTCCAAACTTCACTATGGCCAAGACCAAAGAGCTGTGAAAGGACACCAGAAACAAAATTGTAGACCTGCACCAGGCTGGGAAGACTGAATCTGCAATAGGTAAGCAGCTTGGTTTGAAGAAATCAACTGTGGGAGCAATTATTAGGAAATGGAAGACATACAAGACCACTGATAATCTCCCTCGATCTGGGGCTCCACGCAAGATCTCACCCCGTGGGGTCAAAATGATCACAAGAACGGTGAGCAAAAATCCCAGAACCACACGGGGGGACCTAGTGAATGACCTGCAGAGAGCTGGGACCAAAGTAACAAAGCCTACCATCAGTAACACACTACGCCGCCAGGGACTCAAATCCTGCAGTGCCAGACGTGTCCCCCTGCTTAAGCCAGTACATGTCAAGGCCCGTCTGAAGTTTGCTAGAGTGCATTTGGATGATCCAGAAGAGGATTGGGAGAATGTCATATGGTCAGATGAAACCAAAATATAACTTTTTGGTAAAAACTCAACTTGTCGTGTTTGGAGGACAAAGAATGCTGAGTTGCATCCAATGAACGCCATACCTACTGTGAAGCATGGGGGTGGAAACATCATGCTTTGGGGCTGTTTTTCTGCAAAGGGACCAGGACGACTGATCCGTGTAAAGGAAAGAATGAATGGGGCCATGTATCGTGAGATTTTGAGTGAAAACCTCCTTCCATCAGCAAGGGCATTGAAGATGAAACGTGGCTGGGTCTTTCAGTATGACAATGATCCCAAACACACCGCCCGGGCAACGAAGGAGTGGCTTCGTAAGAAGCATTTCAAGGTCCTGGAGTGGCCTAGCCAGTCTCCAGATCTCAACCCCATAGAACATCTTTGGAAGGAGTTGAAAGTCTGTGTTGCCCAGCGACAGCCCCAAAACATCACTGCTCTAGAGGAGATCTGCATGGAGGAATGGGCCAAAATACCAGCAACAGTGTGTGAAAACCTTGTGAAGACTTACAGAAAACGTTTGACCTGTGTCATTGCCAACAAAGGGTATATAACAAAGTATTGAGAAACTTTTGTTATTGACCAAATACTTATTTTCCACCATAATTTGCAAATACAATCATAAAAAATCCTACAATGTGATTTTCTGGAATTTTTTTTCTCATTTTGTCTGTCATAGTTGACGTGTACCTATGATGAAAATTACAGGCCTCTCTCATCTTTTTAAGTGGGAGAACATGCACAATTGGTGGCTGACTAAATACTTTGTTTCCCCACTGTAGGTATTCAGACCCTTTGCTATGAGAATCGAAATTGAGCTCATGTGCATCCTGTTTCCATTGATCATCCTTGAGATGTTTCTACAACTTGATTGGAGTCCACCTGTGGTAAATTCAATTGGTTGGACATGATTTGGAAAGGCACACACCTGTCTATATAAGGTCCCACAGTTGACAGTGCATGTCAGAGCAAAAATCAAGCCATGAGGTCGAAGAAATTGTCCGTAGAGCGCCGAGACAGGATTGTGTCAAGGCACAGATCTGGGGAAGGGTACCAAAAAATGTCAGCAGCATTGAAGGTCCCCAAGAACACAGCGGCCTCCATCATTCTTAAATGGAAGAAGTTTGGAACCACCAAGACTCTTCATAGAGCTGGCCGCCCGGCCAAACTGAGCAATCGGGGGAGAAAGGCCTTGGTCAGGGAGGTGACCAAGATCCCGATGGTCACTCTGACAGAGCTCCAGAGTTCCTCTGTGGAGATGGGAGAACCTTCCAGAAGGACAACCATGTCTGCAGTACTCCACCAATCAGACCTTTATGGTAGAGCGGCCAGACGGAAGCCACTCCTCAGTAAAAGGCACATGACAGCCTGCTTGGAGTTTGCCAAAAGGCACCTAAAGGACTCTCAGACCATGAGAAACAAGATTCTCTGGTCTGATGAAACCAAGATTGAACTCTTTGGCCTGAATGCCAAGAGACACGTCTGGAGGAAACCTGGCACCATCCCTACGGTGAAGCATGGTGGTGGCAGCAGCATCATGCTGTGTGGATGTTTTTCAGCAGCAGGGACTGGGAGACTAGTCAGGATCAAGGGAAAGAGGAACGGAGCAAAGTACAGAGAAACACCCTTGATAAAAACCTACTACAGAGCGCTCAGGACCTCAGACTGGGGCGAAGGTTCACCTTCCAACAGGACAATGACCCTAAGCACACAGCCAAGACAACGCAGGGGTGGCTTCGGGACAAGTCTCTGAATGTCCTTGAGTGGCCCAGCCAGAGCCCGGACTTTAACCCGATCAAACATATCTGGAGAGACCTGAAAATAGCTGTGCAGCAACGCTCCCCATCCAACCTGACAGAGCTTGAGAGGATCTGCAGAGAAGAATGGGAGAACCTCCCAAAATACAGCTGTGCCAAGCTTGTAGCGTCATACCCAAGAAGACTTGAGGCTGTAATTGCTGCCAAAGGTGCTTCAACAAAGTACTGGGTAAAGGGTCTGAATACTTATGTAAATGTGATATCATTTTATTTGATTCTATACATTTGCTAAAATGTCTAAAATAGTTTTTGCTTTCTCATTATGGGGTATTGTGTTTAGATTGATGAGGGGGAAAAAACAGTTTAATCCATTTTAGAATAAGGCTGTAATGTAACAAAATGTGGAAAAAGTCAAGGGGTCTGAATACTTTCCGAATGCACTGTCGAAGACAAATTCTCAGAATGGAACACATTCCACATAGCACTGAAGACAGGATGTTGATTGATTGTCTGTAGGATGATTAGGCATAAAGAACTAGCAGGTGTAAAGAGAGAAAACTATTCTAGATAATCAGTGATGAGTACACATTGTGCCTTAAGAAGCTAAAAAGTACCAATCTGTTAGAGAGAGAGACATATATATATATATATATATATATACAGTACCAGTCAAAAGTTTGGACACACCTACTCATTCCAGGGTTTTTCTTTATTTGTACTCTTTTCTACATTGTAGAATAATAGTGAAGACATCAAAACTATGAAATAACACGTATTGAATCATGTAGTAACCAAAAAAGTGTTAAACAAATCAAAATATATTTTATATTTGAGATTCTTCATAGTAGCCATCCTTTGCCTTGATGACAGCTTTACACACTCTTGGCATTCTCTCAACCAGCTTCATGAGGTAGTCACCTGGAATGCATTTCAATTAACAGGTGTGCCTTATGAAAAGTCAATTTGTGGAATTTCTTTCCTTCATAATGCGTTTGAGCCAATCAGTTGTGTTGTGACAATGTAGGGGTGGTATACAGAAGATAGCCCTATTTGGTCAAAGACCAAGTCCATATTATGTCAAGAACAGCTCAAATAAGAAAAGAGAAACGACAGTCCATCATTACTTTAAGACATGAAGGTCAGTCAATCCGGAAAATTTCAAGAACTATAAAGGTTTCTTAAAGTGCAGTCGCAAAAACCATCAAGCGCTATGATGAAACTGGCTCTCATGAAGACCGCCACAGGAAAGTATTTAGAATTCAAGGCACACTTAACCAGCATGGCTACCACAGCATTCTGCAGCGATACGCCATCCCATCTGGTTTGCGCTTAGTGGGACTATCATTTGTTTTTCAACAGGACAATGACCCAACACACCTCCAGGCTGACACACAGAAATGCATACAAGGCCCTCCCTCGTCCTCCCTTCGGCAAATCTGACCACGACTCCATTCTCCTGCTTCCTGTTGACAAACATAAGCTCAAACAGGAAGAACCAGTGATGCGCTCAATATGGAAGTGGTCGGATGAAGACTGTTTTGCTAGTACAGACTGGGATATGCTCCGGGATTCATCCGATGGCATTGAGGAGTGTACCCCATCAGTCACGGATTTCATCAATAAGTGCATAGACGACGTCATCCCCACAGTGACTATACGAACGTATCCAAACAAAAAACTATGGATTAGTATATAGTATAGTATAGTAATATATATATATATATTAGTTATATTTTGGCAATATCAAAAACTATAATACCCGTGCTGGGCTAAAGGCTAGAGCTACCAAAGAACTGTATAGGAGGAAGGTGGAATGTTTTTCCGTATAATCTCTCTCTCCATGGCCGATGTGAGTAAAACTTTTTAACCAGGTTTGGCAGTGTGGTGCCAGGACAACCTCTCCCAGTCGGTAATCCCTACATGTTTGAAGTTGACCACCATTGTCCCTGTTCCCAAGAGCTCCAAGGTAACCTGCTTAAAATAGCTATCGCCCTGTAGCGCTCACATCTGTAATTGTGAAGTGCTTTGAAAGGCTGGTCATGACACACATCAACACCATCATCCCAGACACCCAGGACCCACTCCAATTCGCACACCACCCCAACAGATCCACAGATGATGCAATCTCAATTGCACTTCACACTGCCCTCTCCCACCTGGCCAAGAGGGGAAATAATGTGTGAATGCTGTTCATAGACTACAGTTCAACTTTCAACACCATCACCAAGCTTGGGACCCCTGGGACTGAACACCTCCCTCTGCAACTGGACCTTGACTTCCTGATGGGCTGGGCACAGGTGGTGAGGGTAGGGGTTATTGCTTAGTCCCCTCCTGTGCTCCCTGTTCACCCACGACTGTGTGGCCAGGCACAACTCCAACACCATCATCAAGTTTGCTTGACGACACAACGGTGGTAGGCCTGATCACTGACGGCGATGATACAGCCTACAGGCAGAAGGTCAGAGATTTGGCAGTGTGTTACCAGGACAACAACCTCTCCCTCAACGTCAGTGAGACCAAGGAGCTGATCGTGGACTACAGGAGAAAGAACAGGCAGAAGATCATATTTACCACATCGACGGGGCTGTTGTGAGCTTCAAGTTCCTTGGCATCCACATCACTAAGGACTTAACATGGTCCACTCATACCTGCACAGTCGTGAAGAGGGCTCGACAGCGCCTCTTCCCCCTCAGAAGGCTGAAAATATTTGTCATGGGCCCTCGGATCCTCAAAAAGTTATACAGCTGCACCATCGAGAGCATCTTGACTGGCTGCATCACCGCTTGGTATGGCAAATGCGCAGCACTCAACAGCAAAGTGCTACAGAGGGTGGTGCGGACGGCCCAGTACATCACTGGGGCCGAGCTCCCTGCCATCCAGGACCTCTATGTCAGGCGGTGTCAGAGAAAGGCCCGGAAAATTGGTACCGGAGCATCGGCTCTCAGACCAACAGGCTCCAAGACAGCTTCTACTTATGTAAATAGTTAATAAAATTGTTACACAGACAATCTGCATTGACCCTATCTTGCACTAACTCTATGCACACTCACAATTGTGATTAGATTTATTAGGATCCCCATTAACCGACGCCAATGGCGACAGCTAGTCTTACTGGGGTCCTCAAATACCTTATTATTATCTATCCTGACGCCTAGTCACTTTACCCTGCCTTCATGTACATATCTACCTCAAATACCTTATTATTATCTATCCTGATGCCTGGTCACTTTACCCTGCCTTCATGTACATATCTAGCTCAAATACCTTATTATTATCTATCCTGATGCCTGGTCACTTTACCCTGCCTTCATGTACATATCTACCTCAAATACCTTATTATTATCTATCCTGATGCCTGGTCACTTTACCCTGCCTTCATGTACATATCTACCTCAAATACCTTATTATTATCTATCCTGATGCCTAGTCACTTTACCCTGCCTTCATGTACATATCTAGCTCAAATACCTTATTATTATCTATCCTGATGCCTAGTCACTTTACCCTGCCTTCATGTACATATCTACCTCAAATACCTTATTATTATATATCCTGATGCCTAGTCACTTTACCCTGCTTTCATGTACATATCTACCTCAAATACCTTATTATTATCTATCCTGATGCCTAGTCACTTTACCCTGCCTTCATGTACATATCTAGCTCAAATACCTTATTACTATCTATCCTGATGCCTAGTCACTTTACCTTGCCTTCATGTACATATCTACCTCAAATACCTTATTATTATCTATCCTGATGCCTGGTCACTTTACCCTGCCTTCATGTACATATACTGCATGACCAAAAGTATGTGGACACGTGCTCGTCGAACATCTCATTCCAAAATCATGGGGATTAATATGGAGGTGGGGCCTCCTATAGTTCAGTTGGTAGAGCATGGCGCTTGCAACGCCAGGGTTGTGGGTTCGATTCCCACGGGGGGCCAGTATGAAAAATGTATGCACTCTCTAACTGTAAGTCGCTCTGGATAAGAGCGTCTGCTAAATGACTAAAATGTAAATGTAATGCTATAACAGTCTCCACTCTTCTGGGAAGGCTTTCCACTAGATGTTGGAGCATTGCTGTGGGGACTTGCTTCCATTCAGCCACAAGAGCATTAGTGAGGTAGGGCACTGATGTTGGGTGATAAGGCCTGGCTCGCAGTCGGCGTTCCAATTCATCCCAAAGGTGTTCGATGGGGTTGAGGTCAAGGCTCTGTGCAAGCCAGTCAAGTTCTTCCACACTGATCTTGACAAACGATTTCTGTATGGACCTCGCTTTGTGCACGGGGGCATTGTCATGCTGAAATAGGAAAGGGCCTTCCCCAAACTGCACAGAATAATCTAGAATGTCATTGTATGCTGTAGCGTTAAGATTTCCCTTCACTGGAACTAAGGGGCCTAGCCAGAACCATGAAAAACAGCCCCAGACCATTATTCCTCCTCCACCAAACTTTACGGTTGGCACTATTCATTCGGGTAGGTAGCGTTCTCCTGGCATCCGCCAAACCCAGATTCGTCCATCGGACTGCCAGATGGTGAAGCGTGATTCATCACTCCAGAGAACGCTTTTCCACTGCACCAGAGTCCAATGGCGGCGAGCGTTACACTACTCCAGGTGACGCTTGGCATTGCACATGGTGATCTTAGGCTTGTGTGCGGCTGCTCGGCCATGGAAACCCATTTCATGAAGCTCCCGACTAACAGTTATTGTGCTGACGTTGCTTCCAGAGGCAGTTTGGAACTCGGTAGTGAGTGTTGCAACCCGAAGACAGACGATTGTTATGCGCTTCAGCACTCGGCGGTCCCGTTCTGTGAGCTTGTGTGGCCTACCACTTTGCGTCTGAGCCGTTGTTGATCCTAGACGTTTCCACTTCACAATAACAGCACTTGCAGTTGACCGGGGAAGCTCTAGCAGGGCAGAAATTTGAAGAACTGACTTGTTGGAAAGGTGGCATCCTATGACGGTACCACGTTGAAAGTCACTGAGCTCTTCAGTAAGGCCATTCTACTGCCAATGTTTGTCTATGGAGATTGCATGGCTGTGTGCTCGATTTTGTACGCCTGTCAGCAACGGTTGTTGCTGAAATAGCCAAATCCACTACTTTGAAGGGGTGTCCACATAGATCTGGTACTGGTACTCCCTGTATATAGCTCCACATTGATCTGGTACTGGTACTCCCTGTATATAGCTCCACATTGATCTGGTACTGGTACTCCCTGTATATAGCTCCACATTGATCTGGTACTGGTACTCCCTGTTTATAGCTTAATTCTTGTGTATTTAATACCACTTGTGTTACTATTTTTATTTTTTAAAAATGTACCTTGCATCGTTTGGGAAACGTTCGTAAGCATTTCAGGGTAAAGTCTACTGTAACATAGATGAGGAGGGAGACAGACATGGAACCACAGGGGATGGGGAAGCAGGTCCTCCGGCATTCGGGTGACCAGTCTGTTATTTTCATCCTCGACCATGAGATGGTGGGGTCGTGGCATTGAATCCAAGGGAGGCCGAGGCTGACCTGGTGAAGAATGGATGGACTCCACGATGAGGGTTAACCGAGCCATGAACCCCGATTACTGAGGTCTTGAACCGGGAAAGGAGAGGAGAGCGGGCATGAGGTGAGGTTGAGAGAGGAGGCAAGGGTCTGGTCAATATAGTTCCCTGTGGCATCGGAATTCACTAATGCTGTAGAAACTGTACATGAGGGACAGTCAACTAGTGCGATCGCCACCAAAAAGGGTTTGGCAGAAAGTGATGAAGAGGGGATACTTACACCTGCCCCAGGAGGTGGAAGATCACGTGACCATCCCTCTGCTCTCGTAGATCCCGAGTTGGAAAGTACCGGACACTGCTGGAGCTGGTGCCCTCCTTGACCACAACAGGGACAGAGCCCCAGCTGTCTCCGTCTGAGTAACTCCGCCGCGGGGAGGCGTGTGACCCCTTTCTCCATGGGTTCAGGCTCAGATCCACAGTGTTCACTGAGGGAGGGAGAGAAGCGATGAGAGTGCCGGCGCTCCCGAAGAAGGTTATCCAGACAGATGGCCATCTTGATGAGTGCGTCCAAGGAGAGGTTATCGTCTCAACAGACCAGTTCCGTCTAAACGTCCTTGCGCAGTCCTCTTCTGAATAGCATACGAAGCGCCAGCTCATTCCATCCGCTGGATGCTGCTACTGTCCGGAAGGTGAGCGCGTACTAGGCAGCAGTCTGGTCCTCCTGCCGTAATTGCGGTAGGCGCCCACCCCCTCTCTCTGCCCTACGGTGGATGATCAAAGATACCTCTGAACCAAGCCATGAACCCCTCATACGAATCCAGCTCCTCCTCTCCTCTCTCCCAGACGGCCGTGGCCCATTCCAATGCCCTCCCAGTCAGCAGAGAAATAACCATGGCGACCTTGGACCTCTCGGTGGTAGGAGCTCCCATCTGGTGCGCAAAGTAGAGGGAGCACTGTAGTAGGAAGCCATTGCATTTAGATGGGGTGCCGTCATATTTATCCGGGAGGAACAAACAGGCATCGCTGACCTGGTGTCACGACTTCCGCCGAGGCTGCCTCCCCTCCTTGTTCAGGCAGGCTTTGGCGTTTGTCATCACCGGCTTACTAGCCACTGCCGCTCCATATATCATCATTCCATTTGTCTTGTCTTGTTAATTACACACACCTGGTTCTTATCCCCTCATTAGTCCATGTATAAGTGTTCCCTCTGCCCCCATTGTCCTTGTGGGTGCTTGTTTATTCATGAGAGTAGTGTAGCTCGGTGGAGCTACTCGTACATTGTTATTGCCGGGGTAGATATTTATAATAATATAATATAATATACCATTTAGCAGACGCTTTTATCCAAAATGACTTACAGTCATGCGTGCATACATTTGTGTGTATGGGTGGTCCCGGGGATCGAACCCACTACCTTGGCGTTACAAGCGCCGTGCTCTACCAGCTGAGCTACAGAGCTACAGAGGACCACAATATTTCCCCTGTGCCTGTTATGGTTGGAGCTACCGTTACCTTGTATTGCCAGGGTAGATTTTCCCCTGTGCCTGTTTCGTTTGTCTCTATCCAGCGCTATTTGTGTACAACGGAATAAACTCTGCATTCGGTGATTACCCTCCTGCGCCTGACTCCTTCTATCACACTCATCACAGAATCACCCACCCGCTATGGAGTCAGCGGGAGAAGAGTGCATGCCTGGAGTCGTGGCACGGGTCCAGGAGCATTCCACAATGCTGGCCAGCTTGGGGGAAGCGATGGATCAGGTTCTTCAGGTCGTCCAACGCCTGGAGAGGAGAGGACCCGATCTGTCGAGACCAGCTGTTCAACCGGATCCAGCCACCTACACCCCAGCACTCGGAGGGATCCAGATATCCCGACCACGGGCGTTCGACGAGACGGCGGCGCTCTGCCAAGGATTCCTCCTTCAACTGGAGCTTTACTTCTCCAGCATCAGGCCGGCCCCATCGGAGCGGGAGAAGGTGTCCGTCCTCGTATCCTGCCTCTCGGGGAAAGCCCTGGAGTGGGCCAACACGGTTTGGAATGAAGGAGGAGCCGCGTTGGAGGACTACGGGGAGGACTTCGATCACCCGCCCGAGGGTTGAAAGGCGGGCGAGCGGCTGGTCCACCTGAGGCAGGGGACGAGGACCGCGCAAGACTTCGCGTTGGAGTTTCGGACTCTGGCAGCGGGGTCGGGGTGGAACGAGCGGGCCCTGATCGACCATTTCCAGTGCCATCTGCGGGAGGACGTCCGACGGGAGCTAGCCTGCCGGGACACCATGTTGTCTTTCATGAAACTGGTGGAAATGGCCATCCGTTTGGACAACCTGCTGGCAGCCAGAGGACGTCCTGGTAGGGGTCTGCCCGTTTCCACCCCAGACGACTCGGATCCCGAGCTGATGGAGCTGGGTGGAGCCGCCGTCCGACAGAGTGGAGGACAACAGCGACAGTGCCACTCTGGTGGCACGAAGGGACAGTACACCACACGTAGTTGTCAACGCTCTTTTGGGTCTGGAGGCGGCAGGCAGGGCACTCTCGCATCACCCCAGGTATCGAACACCCACACTCGTTCAGAGCTCTCTGCTGCGCACTGTACCCTACCCATCCACTTTCCCGATCACATGGTATTTCCCCAGTGTAAGGCGCTAGTCGATTCAGGCGCAGCTGGGAACTTTATGGACAGGGCAATTTCACGCCGCCAAGGCATTTCATTGGTTCCCCTGTCCATTCCACTCCCCATCAGAGCACTTGATAGTCGACCATTAGGGTCCGGGTTTGTTCAGGAAGTTACTGCACCAGTCACCATGATTACACAGGAGAATCATTGTGAGCAGATTATTATTGAGTCCCCTGTTTTCCTTGGTTAGCACTCCACAACCCCACCTTCTCATGGCCACAGAGGGTTCTCACAGGGTGGTCACGAGAGTGTCAGGGTAGATGTCTAGGTGTTTCCGTTGGTGCAACCACGGTGGAAAGTCCAGAGAGTACCTCCACCGTGCGCATTCCCCCCGAATACCTTGATTTGGCGCACGCGTTTTCAAAGACACAGGCTACCAAGTTACCACCTCATTGGGCGGGGGATTGCGCGATAAACCTTCGGGTAGACGCTGTACCTCCCAGGAGTCATGTGTACCCCCTGTCGCAGGCTGAAACGGAGGCTATGGAAACATACGTCACAGAGTCCCTGGGCCAGGGGTATATACGTCCCTCCACTTCACCCGCCTCCTCGAGTGTCTTCTTTGTGAAGAAGAAAGACGGCGGTCTGCGCCCGTGCATTGATTATCGATCACTGAACAAGGAGACTATAAGATTTAGTTATCCCCTCCCCCTCATTCCGTCAGTGATCGAGTCAATGCATTGGGCGTGCTTCTTCACCAAATTAGATCTCAGGAGTGCATACAACCTGGTGCGTGTTCGGGAGGGGGATGAGTGGAAGACAGCATTCAGCACAACCACGGGGCATTATGAATACCTGGTGATGCCCTACGGTTTGATGAATGCTCCATCCGTCTTCCAGTCCTTTGTGAACGAGGTGTTTCGGGACATGCTTGGTCACGGTGTGGTGGTCTACATCGATGACATCCTGGTGTATTCTGCTACGCGCGCCGAGCATGTGTCCCTGGTTCGCAAAGTGCTGGCCTGAATGTTGGAAAATGCCCTTTATGCCAAGGCAGAGAAGTGTATGTTTTTCCAGCAGTCTGTCTCCTTTCTCGGATACCGCATTACCACATCAGGTGTGGAGATGGAGGGAGATCGCATTTCAGCCGTGCGTAATTGGCCGACTCCAACCATGGTTAAGGAGGTGCAGCGCTTCCTTGGCTTCGCCAACTACTATCGGAGGTTTATCCGGGGCTTTGGCAAGCTCCCATTACATCCCTGTTGAAGGGTGGGCCGTCCCGGCTCCGCTGGTCTGCTGAGGCTGACAGGGCCTTCAGTAACCTGAGGGGAACTGTTCCCCTTAGCCCCGGTACTGGCCCACCCCGATCCATCACTACCGTTCGTAGTGGAGGTGGATGCGTCCGAGGTAGGGATAGACGCTGTCCTGTCTCAACGCTCGGGCATGCCACCCAAGCTCTGCCTCTGTGCCTTCTTCTCAAAGAAGCTCAGCCTGGCGGAACAGAACTACGACATTGGTGATCGGGAGCTGTTGGCTGTTGTCCAAGCTTTGACTGTGTGGAGGCATTGGCTCGAAGGGGCGAGACATCCTTTCCTCGTCTGGACGGACCACTGTAACCTGGAGTACATCCGGGCAGCGAGGAGGTTGAATCCTCGCCAGGCCAGGTGGGCCCTATTCTTCACCCGATTTGATTTTACACTGTCTTACATCCCGGGTACGAAGAACGGGAAGGCAGACGCACTGTCCCGGCTGTATGATAGAAAGGAGAGGCCCAGAGACAACACCCCCATAATCCCGGCCTCCTGCATTGTGGCTCCGGTAGTATGGGCGATGGACGCGGATATAGAGCAGGCATTACGCACAGATCCATCTCCAGTTCAGTGTCCAGCTGGGCTGCGGTACGTGCCTGTTCTTATCCGTGATCGTCTGATCTTCTGGGCACACACGTCACCCTCCTCTGGTCACCCAGGTATTGGTCGTACAGTGCGCTGCCTGATCGGAAAATACTGCTGGCCTACCTTGGCTAAGGACGTGAGGGTGTACGTCTCCTCCTGCTCGATGTGCGCCCAGAGTAAGGCACCTAGGCACCTCCCAGCGGGTAAGTTACAACCTTTACCAGTTCCACAATGACCATGGTCTCACCTTAGTGTTGATTTCTTGACTGATCTTCCCCCATCCCAAGGTAACACCACCATCCTGGCCGTTGTGGACCGCTTTTCTAAGTCCTGCCGCCTCCTTCCTCTGCCCGGTCTCCCCACGGCCCTGCAGACTGCGGAGGCCCTGTTTACTCACGTCTTCTGGCACTACAGGGTGCCAGAGGATATAGTGTCCGACGAGGTCCCCAGTTCACGTCCAAGGTTTGGAAGGCGTTCATGGAACGTCTGGGGGTCTCGGTCAGCCTGACCTCTGGGTTCCACCCCGAGTCAAATGGGCAGGTGGAATGGGTAAATCAGGATGTGGGTAGGTTCCTGCGGTCCTACTGCCAGGACCGGCCGGGGGAGTGGTCGGTGTTCTTGCCATGGGCAGAATATGCCCAGAACTCTCTCCGCCACTCCTCTACTAACCTAACGCCATTCCAATGTGTTTTAGGTTACCAACCGGTTCTGGCACAGTGGCACCAGAGCCAGACCAAGGCTCCTGCGGTGGATGACTGGTTTCGGTGCGCGGAGGAGACGTGGGACGCTGCCCACGTTCACCTCCAGCGCGCCGTGCATCGTCAGAAGGCCAATGCTGACTGTCACCGCAGTGAGGCCCCGGTCTTCGTACCGGGGGATCGGGTCTGACTCTTGACCCGGAATCTGCCCCTCCGCCTGCCCTGCCGGAAACTGAGCCTGCGGTTTGTGGGGCCGTTCAAAGTCCGGAGGAGAATCAACTCCAGGAGTCTGAGGTGTGGGATGTTCCTCCACCTCTTCTGGACATCGAGGGGGCCCCGGCGTACTCTGTCCGTTCCACCCTGGATTCGAGGCTTCGGGTGGGGGGCCTTCAGTACCTCGTGGAGTGGGAGGGGTACGGTCCGGAGGAACGGTGCTGGGTCCCGGTGAGGGATATCCTCGATCCCTCCCTGTTGCGGGATTTCCACAGACGCCATCCAGCTCGCCCTATTCCGCATCCTCCTGACCGTCCCCGAGGCCGGGGTCAGCGCGCTGCTGGATCTCCGCGTCAAGGGGGGGTACTGTCACGACTTCCGCCGAGGCTGCCTCCCCTCCTTGTTCGGGCAGGCTTCGGCGTTCGTCGTCACCGGCCTTCTAGACACTGCCGCTCCTCATCTCATCATTCCATTTGTCTTGTCTTGTCAATTACACACACCTGGTTCTTATCCCCTCATTAGTCCATGTATAAGTGTTCCCTCTGGCCCCCCTTGTCCTTGTGGGTGATTGTTTATTCGTGAGAGTAGTGTAGCTCGGTGGAGCTACTCGTACATTGTTATTGACAGGATAGATTTTCCCCTGTGCCTGTTATGGTTGGAGCTACCGTTACCTTGTATTGCCAGGATAGATTTTCCCCTGTGCCTGTTATGGTTGGAGCTACCGTTACCTTGTATTGCCAGGGTAGATTTTCCCCTGTGCCTGTTTCGTTTGTCTCTATCCAGCGCTATTTGTGTACGACGGAATAAACTCTGCATTCGGTGATTACCCTCATGCGCCTGACTCCTTCTATCACACTCATCACACCTGGGCAGGTTGCTGAATGGGCTGGTGTGCTGGCTCACTGGTTCGCCTGGTGGTAGAGTATCCTCCGAGACGTTGAACATTGCGAAGAACCTCCTCCATAGCCTGTCCCCAGTTGTGCCAGCTGGTCGTGGTTGTTGACGAAGTAGGTATCCCTGCTCGTCGACCGTCTGGGAGATGTTCTGATTTCCTGCTGCTTCCATTTTGTGAAGCAGTATTCTGTAATGTAGACACTGGGGAGTCGAGAAGCAGGTGGTAAGTTTAATATAACAAGAAACATGGAACAATACAACGTAGGAGCAGCGTCTAGCCATGAACAAGAGAAAACAATACTGCCTGGTGTAAGAACCTAAGGGAGGTAATGAGTGAGGTAATGGAGTCCAGGTGTGCCTCATGATGAAGCACAGGTGCACGTAATAATGAATGCCAGGTTGTGCGTAATGGTGGTTCCCAGGACCGGGTGATTAGTAAACTGGCGACGTCGAACGCCGGAGGGGAAGAGCTGGAGTAGACGTGACGTGACACTACATCCTTTTGTATTAGGCGCATGTGACAAATACAATTTGAGAGAGAGAGGAAAAAGAGGAATGCTTTTTAAATCTGGACATAGTGGTAATGGGGTGAGTAATGGAGCCCCACAGTCATAATACCCATAAATAAAACCTAGCGGTCAAACAGGGAAATGGTTCCAATCGTTTTTCCACCATTCATTCTTCCCATAGGGGATTTTAGAAACACTTAAAATAAGGGCTGTGTTTCGTGTAGGCTTACCCTGGCGTGGCGTTTTGATAACCGTGTAAATCTCTCTCGGACAAGGTGACTTTTATCAATGTATTGGACTGTATTTATCCCTTTGGGAAACATGAATGGTGGAAAAAAAAACTATTGGAACCATTTCCCTGTTTGACCGCTTGGTTTTATGGGTATTATGACTCATACTGTGGTACTCTATTGGGAAGAATTAATGACATAAACACATACAGCCTGAATAGCTGTGGATTGAAATCATCATGTTTTGCCAAACACCTGTGGAAATATGCAGCTGCAGAGAGAGAGAGAGAGAGAGAGAGAGAGAGAGAGAGAGAGAGAGAGAGAGACAGAGAGAAATAGAGAGAGAGGGGGGAGAGAGTGAGAGAGAGAGAGAGAGAGAGAGAGAGAGACAGAGAGGGACAGAGAGAAATAGAGAGAGAGGGGGGAGAGAGTGAGAGAGAGAGCAGTGGGAACAGCAGGGGTTGGAAGGGAACAGAACAGAACCGTAAACCAGTGCTAATACCCTTTGATAGTGACCTGGGATCGTAGTGGGATCATAGCAAAGCTGGGTCTCAGGGATCGGGTTACGCCACATTCCTCCCCTCAGTCCTCCACGGCCCTCCTGCTGAGAGGCACTGAACACTGGCATCTTCAGTTTCAGCAATTAAAGAAATGTGTCAGTCGGTCTTACAGGCTGTTGTCATTCCAAATGGTGGTCTGACTGGTCAGCCCACTCCCACTGCTTTCCTTCTGTTGATGGGGATAGTTTAGTTTATGTGTGTATGTGTGTGTGTGTGTTTGTGTGTGTTTGTGTGTGTGTGTGAGAGAGAGAGAGAGAGAGAGAGAGAGACAGAGAGAGAGAGAGAGAGAGAGAGAGAGAGAGAGAGAGAGAGAGAGAGAGAGAGAGAGAGAGAGAGAGAGAGAGAGAGAGAGAGAGAGAGAGAGAGAGAGAGAGAGAGAGAGAGAGAAAGAGAGAGTGAGAGAGTGTGTGTGTGTGTTTGTGTTATTTGGTAGGGAGAGCCAAGCCAATGGTACAGTGGTTTGTACAGGTGCCACTGAGGTCATAGGATAAACACTAGGTTCAATTTCAGGGCAGAAAATATTTTGCAAAATGTTTCACTTTAGGAAAAAAGGTAGAAAGGAAAAAAACATTAGTTAAATGGAATGCCCTCTAAGGATGTAAATCAGCTTAACGAAAATATAGGGATTTGATTTGAAACAAGCTGTTATTTTGTTATATTTGTGATGAGGTTTAAAATAAGCTGGTGCTGACTCAGCATTACAGAGGCAGGAGACGGAGGGGTGCTCTCTTTAATAAGATGTATCTTTTTTGCAGCAGCAAGGAGAACCAGAGGGTTGAGAGTTGTCGCAGACAGAGTGAGATTGCAGATCCCTTCCCTGTAATGGACCCAAAGAGAGCAGCTTCATTTTCCTCCACATGTGGGGGGCTGACTGCCAAAATGGCACCCTATTCCCTACATAGTGCACTACTTTTGAACAGAGCTCTGTGGGCCCTGGTCAAAAGTAGTGCACTCTTAGGGAAGAGGGTGCCATTTGGGACGCACCCCACATGCAACCAAGCATTAGAGATGCTCTAAACAAAGTGATCACCACTTCAGTGCTGGTTAGCCTGTCCTACTCAGTTGACATAAGACATTGCAGTTGTTTGTATCACATATTGTATAACTAACCTTTTGAGATGTGGGATAAACTTTGAAGAAATATTTAGCTAACACAGTCAGTAGATCATTAGAGCATTTTTCATCAATTAACGTTATATCACAGTTTCTTATTCACATTTTTCTAAACTGGAGAAGGGCAGGAACGGGTCACAAAATGCTACCACTGACTTTCAACATCAGAGGACATTTGGAAATGTATGCTGCTGTCATATCATTGGGGGTTTCTTTTGCCGCGGCCTGGCAGCTAGCGGCCATGGGATGATGGGTAATTAAAAGGCTGTTTCTGGCCACAGTCGAGGCAGAGAGGACACTGGGAAGAAGAAGAACTCAGAGAAAAGCTGCTGGGTTGTTTTCAAGGTCACAAACCAGCAACAGAGCTGTTTAGGAGAGGCTGGTTTACCGCCCAGCCCAGCCCAGAGCGGGCAGGGACAGGGGCAGGGGGGCGAGCAGGAGATGTGGGCACGGGAGCAGCGGGTAGAAACCATCCTGACCTGTAATTAAAGAACCATCGTCACCCAGCTGAACAACAGAATAAAGGGCTGGGTTTTCTCTGGTCTCTCTCGTTTCAGCTCCTGCAGTCTTGAGAGGGAGGGACCACCGGCCCACTACTGTCTCCTTGATTTAACCAGCCAGCAATATCTATATCAGGGTTAACCCTAGATCTCACAGGCCAGGGATAACCCTACATCTCACAGGCCAGGGATAACCCTACATCTCACAGGCAATGGTTAACCCTACATCTCACAGGAAATTGAGCAAGTTGAGGTGACTAAATTGCTTGGAGTAACCCTGGATTGTAAACTGTCATGGTCAAAGCATATTGATACAACAGTAGCTAAGATTGGGAGAAGTCTGTCCATAATTAAGCGCTGCTCTGCCTTCTTTTTCTTTTTTTCAGGGGATAGATTGTAACTTCTGCTCTGCCTTCTTAACAATACTATCAACAAGGCAGGTCCTACACTTGGGAAATTGCTGTTGGCTCAGAACAGGGCAGCACGGCTGGCCCTTAAAAGTACACGGAGAGCTAACATTGATGACATGCATGTCAGTCTCTCCTGGCTCAGAGTGGAAGAGAGATTGACTTCATCACTGCTCGTTTTTGTGAGAGGTGTCGATGAGCTGAATGTACCGAACTGTCTGTTTGGAATACTGGCACACATGCATACCCCACATGCATACCCCACAAGACATGCCACCAGAGGTCTCTTCACAGTCCCCAAGTCCAGAACGGACTATGGGAGGCGCACAGTACTACATAGAGCCATGACTACATGGAACTCTATTCCACATCAGGTAACTGATGCAAGCAGTAGAATCAGATTTAAAAAACAGGTAAAAATCCACCTTGTGGAACAGCGGGGACTGTGAAGAGACACACACACAGGTACATACACACATACATATAGACACTCACTCTACACACACGTACACATGGATGTTGTATTGTAAATATGTGATAGTGGAGTAGTGGCCTGAGGGAACACACTTAATGTATTGGGTAAAGTGTAATGAAATATAATGTCATGTAATATTTTAAATTGTATATAACTGCCTTAATGTTGCAGGACTCCAGGAACCCTATATCTCACAGGCAATCGTTAACCCTACATCTCACAGTCCAGGGTTAACCCTACATCTCAAAGGCCTGTATCTGTCTCAGGGTTAACCTGTCACGACTTCCTCCGAAGCTGCCTCCTCTCCTGGTTCGGGCAGGCTTCGGCGTTCGTCGTCACCGGCCTTCTAGCCACCGCCGCTCCTCATCTCATCATTCCATTTGTTTTGTCTTGTTTATTACACACACCTTGTTCATATCCCCTCATCAGTACCTGTATAAGTGTTCCCTCTACCTCCTTGTCTTGGTGTGTGATTGTTTATTGTGGAGGTTAGAGAAGCTCAGTGGAGCTCCTTGTTTTTTGTATCGCCGGGATAATTCCCTGTGTGCATTGTTGTTTTGATGTATTACTGCGTAACTCTGTATTTCTGAATAAATCCTGTTATTCTGTGATTTACCCTCCTGCGCCTGACTCCTTCAAAAATCACTCATCACAGAATCACACACCAAGACATGGAGTCAGCAGGAGAGGAGCACATGTCTGGAGTCGTACCGCGGGTCCGGGAGCATTCTACGATGCTAGCCAGCTTGGGAGAAACGATGGATCGGGTTCCCCAGAGGACCCGATTTTTCTGGACCAGCTGAGCGACCGGATCCAGCCACCCACACCCCAGCACCCAGAGGGATTCGTATATTCCGACCAAGGGATTTTGACTAGACAGCTGCCCGCTGCCAGGGATTCCTCCTGCAACTGGATCTATACCTCTCGACCATCAGCCCAGCTCCATCGGAGTGGAAGAAGGTGTCCGCCCTCGTCTCCTGCCTCTCGGGGAAAGCCCTGGAGTGGGCTAACGCGGTCTGGAGTAAAGGAGGAGCCCCGTTGGACAACTACGGGGAGTTCGCTCGCCTCTTCCGGGCCGTCTTCGATCACCCGCCCGAAGGTAGAGAGGTGGGCGAGCGGCTGGTCCGCCTGATGCAGGGGACGAGGACCGCGCAGGACTTTGCCCTGGAGTTTTCGTACTCTAGCGGGTGGGTCCGGGTGGAATTGAGCGGGCCCTCATTGACCACTTCCGGTGCCACCTGCGAGTGGACGTCCGAAGGGAGCTAGCCTGCCGGGACACCACGTTGTCCTTCAATCAACTGGTGGACATGGCCATCCGGTTGGACAACCTGCTGGCTTCTAGAGGACGTCCTGGAAGGGGCCTGCCCGTTTCTTATTGAGGATGTTAGAGAAGCTCGGTGGAGCTCCTTGTATTTTGCATCGCCGGGATAATTCCCCGTGTGCCTTGTTGTTTCCAGGGTACTGGAGTGTTTTGGCGCGTTACTGCGTAACTCTGTGTTTCGGAATAAATCCTGTTATTCTGTGATTTACCCTCCTGACGCCTGACTCCTTTGAAAATCACTCATCACGTGACCCTCCATCTCACAGGCCTGTGTCTGATTCAGGGTCTGGATGCTGCAGGAAAGACATCAAGGAATCCAAGTGTTTAATTAAAGGATTGTTCTGCTCTGACGGTGCAGATTACAAAGATATTGGGAACAAAAATGTGGTACGAGTGCCAGCGCAAACAAACAACCAACCACAAGTCTTTGTGTGTGTGTGGGGGGGGGTTTCACGCGCACACAATGAATCATTAGGCAATTCGTTTGGGAAGATCATTTTCATATACAGGAACATGCTTTATCATCTTATTCTGCACATAGAAACCATCAAGAGGATTCTTCTCCCACTGCTGCTTTTGAAATGGTAATATGTAGACTACAGATCGTAGATCCAGATATTTGGATTACAGGTGTAGTCTGGCGCGAGGCTGTAACCATGTTCCTTTGTTAATAGATTGAGCCTGGTTGAAATATCTACATCTAAATTGTTTGGACATACCAATGGATTTATCAATCTTTGTGAAAAAAAAAGAGCGACCCGTCTCTACGTATTTGCTGACCTGTGACCGACTGACAACGCCCCCGGCTAGAAGGGAATAAAGCAGCTTAATAAGGAACTTTATTTACACACACTGGGGAGGATGAATGTCACGATCGTCGAAGGAGGAGGACCAAGGCGCAGCGTGATGAGCGAACATACTTTACTTTATTAAGAGTAACACGAACAAAACAACAAACGATAACGAAACGTGAAGTCCTTGGCTACAAAATAAACCATACGGAACAAGATCCCACAACTACTGTGGGAAAACAGCCTGTCTAAATGTGGTTCCCAATCAGAGACAACCAGCAACAGCTGACACTCGTTGCCTCTGATTGAGAACCACTCTGGCCAACATAGAAATAGAACAACTAGAATATCACCACAGAACACAAACACATAGAATCTACACACCCTGGCTCAACATATAGAGTCCCCAGAGCCAGGGTGTGACAATGAACATGGGGATGGTTCTGTAATGGTCAGAAACAGAGAGATAATACAGGAGATGAGAACAGAACAACAAGGATTGTATCTAGTAACCAGGCAGTACACAGTAATACAGGAACAACCACTGGCATGATGGATATAGCAACAACAAGAACAGCAGAGTTGGTGTAAACATCTGACCCAATACCATATAATGACGCTATACAAATGGAAACATACATAGCATGTATTACACATAGAAATGACACAAGATTGTAATAATAGCCAATACTAATAACAACTTAAGCATATAACATAGTGATAGCTATGTAGAGATACACAAAGCCAAGCTAAACAACAACCACAACAACTTACTTGGTAGTCACGCATCCCATGCACATAACTCCACCCGCACTCACGTTCAGGTACGGGCAATATTTAGTCCCTTGGAAAACGTGGGTCAGGCTGGCTAGCCAATCAGGGCCTGTAGAGACTGCATGGCTAAAGCATGCACAGGGATATTGTTCGATTGGCTGATGCCACAAGCTGGAGGAGATACGATTTCTCACTTAAGGGAGAGAAGGGTGAGGATGGGTGAAGGGGCCAGACAGCGCGGCTCCAGAAAGCAAATAAACAAATGCGCACACAGAGATATATCGTCCTGTAGCGCCCTCTGCAGGGGGATTCTGTAACAGACACAACACAGAGATATATTGTCCTGTAGCGCCCTCTGCAGGGGGATTCTGTAACAGACACAACACAGAGATATATCGTCCTGTAGCGCCCTCTGCAGGGGGATTCTGTAACAGACACAACACAGAGATATATTGTCCTGTAGCGCCCTCTGCAGGGGGATTCTGTAACAGACACAACACAGA
Source organism: Coregonus clupeaformis (assembly GCF_020615455.1). Taxonomy (NCBI): domain Eukaryota; kingdom Metazoa; phylum Chordata; class Actinopteri; order Salmoniformes; family Salmonidae; genus Coregonus; species Coregonus clupeaformis. Next base: position 51,164 of record NW_025533576.1, read on the forward strand.
GATATATCGTCCTGTAGCGCCCTCTGCAGGGGGATTCTGCAACAGACACAGAGATATATCGTCCTGTAGCGCCCTCTGCAGGGGGATTCTGTAACGGACACAACACAGAGATATATCGTCCTGTAGCGCCCTCTGCAGGGGGATTCTGTAACGGACACAACACAGAGATATATTGTCCTGTAGCGCCCTCTGCAGGGGGATTCTGTAACAGACACAACACAGAGATATATCGTCCTGTAGCGCCCTCTGCAGGGGGATTCTGTAACGGACACAACACAGAGATATATCATCCTGTAGCGCCCTCTGCAGGGGGATTCTGTAACAGACACAACACAGAGATACAGTGGGGAAAAAAAGTATTTAGTCAGCTACCAATTGTGCAAGTTCTCCCACTTAAAAAGATGAGAGAAGCTTGTAATTTTCATCATAGGTACACGTCAATTATGACAGACAAAATGAGGAAAAAAAATCCAGAAAATCACATTGTAGGATTTTTTATGAATTTATTTTCATATTATGGTGGAAAATAAGTATTTGGTCAATAACAAAAGTTTCTCAATACTTTGTTATATACCCTTTGTTGGCAATGACACAGGTCAAACGTTTTCTGTAAGTCTTCACAAGGTTTTCACACACTGTTGCTGGTATTTTGGCCCATTCCTCCATGCAGATCTCCTCTAGAGCAGTGATTGTCACAAGCCGGGCTAGAAACTCCGGTCTCAGATGTGGAGAGCTGGGGGTACTACCCCTTAGCCACAGAGGAGGTGTTGTAGGACCCAAATGAAACACCCAAGGCAATACTCCAGGCAAGTAGATTTAATGTTCCAAAACAGGAGGCAAAACAAAACAACTCCACGAGGGGAGAAAAACAAACTAAAGATAACTTTGAACAACTTACTAGGACAGACACGGTGGGACAAAGCAGGAGACACATAGTCAGGACGCAATAACCAAGTGAGAAACAAGGGGAAAACACACAGCTAAAATACACAAGGGGAAACAAGGCACAGGTGACCTGGATCAAGCTAATTAGGACACATGAGGAAGAACTAAGGCAGAGGGGAACACAGATGACCTCTAGAGGCCCGGAGACAAACAGGAGGCAGGAAGCTGACACACACGAGGAAGAACTAAGGCAGAGGGGGAACACAGATGACCTCTAGAGGCCCGGAGACAAACAGGAGGCAGGAAGCTGACAGGACCCCTCCTCTAGGAACGACTCCTGACGTTCCTTCCAGAACACCCTGGCCCCAGGGTGCGAAAATCTCGGATCAAACCTGGGTCCAGGATGTCCCTGGCTGGAACCCAGGAGCGCTCCCCTCCGGCCCGTAGCCCTCCCAGTCCACCAGATACTGCAGAGAGTTCTGGACCCTCCGGGAGTCCAGTATCCGGCGGACTGTGTAGGCTGGCTGGCCGTCAATGATCCTGGGAGGTGGCGGGGGTCTGCGTGGGGGCAAAGGGAGAAGACAAGACAGGTTTAAGGAGTGAAACATGGAAAGTGGGGTTAACTCTAAGGGAGCGAGGGAGAACCAAAGCGATACGACACAGGGTTAACCTTTCTAGCAATGCGGAAAGGCCCGATGTATCTCTGGGAAAGCTTCCTGGATTCGACCCGGAGGGGCAGGTTCTTAGTGGCCAACCAAACTCTCTGACCAGCTCGGAAACTAGGGCCGTCCGGCGGTGGCGATTAGCCTGACTTTGGTATCTCTGGGAGGTCCGAAGGAGGGCACGCCTGGCCTTCTTCCAGGTCCGCCTACAGCGTTGGACAAAGCGCTGGGCCGAGGGAACACCAACTTGCGCCTCCTCCTCTGGAAACAATGGAGGGTTGTAACCGAACTGGCATTCGAAGGGGGACAATCCGGTGGCTGAGGACTGGAGGGTGTTGTGGGCATATTCAGCCCAAATGATATAGGTGGCCCAAGACGTGGGATTACTGGCCGCCATACACCGCAGGGTGGTCTCCAGATCCTGATTAATCCGTTCCGTTTGGCCATTAGACTCTGGATGGAACCCCGACGATAGGCTGGCTGTGGCCCCAACAAGCCTGCAGAAGGCCCCCAAAACCGGGACGAGAATTGGGGACCTCGGTCAGAGACCACGTCCAGGGGAATACCAAATATCCGGAAGACATGGTTCATGAGGAGCTCAGCAGTCTCCTTAGCCGAGGGCAGCTTGGGCAGGGGAATAAACCGGGCAGCCTTAGAGAACCGGTCTACCACCACTAGGATGACGGTGTTGCCCTGGGATAGAGGAAGTCCCGTAACAAAGTCCAGAGAAAGGTGTGACCATGGCCTTCGAGGAACAGGTAAGGGATGGAGCAGTCCCTGGGGTCGCTGGCGTGTCGACTTTCCCTGGTTGCACACAGGGCAGGCCTCAACATAGACCTGCACGTCCTTCTTGATGGACGGCCACCAAAACCGCCCGTCGGAGGAACTCCAGTGTGCGAGCACTGCCTGGATGGCATGTCAAGGGCGACTCATGACCCCACTGCAAGACGCGGCCCCGAACAGAGAGAGGAACGACAGGCGACCCGGCAGGACCACCGCCTGGATCGGGCTCCTGGACAAGAGCTTCTCGTACCCCTCTTTCTAGTTCCCACTGAAGAGGTGCGACGATCCTAGACCTCGGAATAATCGATGCCAAGGGCTTCTCTTGTAACTCGGGAGAATAGACTCGAGACAGAGCATCCGGCTTGACGTTCTTGGTGCCAGGTCGGTAAGTCAGGAGGAACTGGAATCGATTAAAGAAAAGGGACCATCGTGCTTGCCGAGGGTTCATCCGCTTAGCCTGTTGGAGATATTCCAGGTTCTTGTGGTCTGTGAGAACCTGGAAAGGGGTGCTGAGCCCCCTCAAGCCAATGGCGCCACTCTTCCAATGCCAGTTTTACCGCAAGCAACTCTAGATCCCCCACGTGGTAGTTGCGCTCGGCCTCAGACAGGCGGCGAGACATAAAGGCACAAGGGTGTAATCTCCCATCCGCACCCTCTGTGACAGGACGGCTCCCACCCCCCACCTCTGAGGCGTCCACCTCCACCACGAAAGGTCTCTCTGGGTCAGGGGTCACCAGAATCGGAGCAGACGTGAAGCGGCGCTTGAGATCCTCGAAGGCCCCTGCTGCTTCCGGACCCCAGTGAATCTTGGTCCCTCCTCCCTTGGTAAGCGTCGTCAAAGGGGGCTACCACCGAGCTGAAATTCTTAATGAACTTCCGATAGAAGTTAGAAAAGCCAATGAACCGTTGAACCTCCTTGACCGTGGCAGGTGTGGGCCAATCGTGGACCGCCTTGACCTTCTTGGGATCCATCTCTAGGTGCCCGGGAGTGACAATAAACCCGAGAAACTGAGTCTGAGAAACATGAAATTCACACTTCTCAGGCTTAACGTAGAGGTGATTGTCAAGGAGCCTCTGGAGAACCCTGCTAACATGCCCCTCATGCTCCTTCAGTGACCTCGAGAAGATGAGGATATCGTCCAGGTACACGAAGACGAACAGATTAAGCATATCCTGGAGAACATCATTAATCAGGGCTTGGAATACTGCGGGGGCATTGGTGAGCCCGAACGGCATCACCCGATATTCATAGTGCCCCGTGGGCGTGTTGAACGCCGTCTTCCATTCGTCTCCTTGCCGGATCCGCACGAGATGGTAAGCATTGCGGAGATCCAGCTTAGTAAAAATGGAAGCCCCCTTGAAGCAGCTCAAAAGCAGTGGCCATGAGAGGAAGGGGGTATCGATTCCGAACCGTGATCTTGTTGAGTCCCGGTAATCAATACAAGGCCTAAGACCCCCGTCTTTCTTTTCAACAAAAAAGAAGCCCGCCCCAGCCGGGAAGTAGAGGCATAGATGAGGCCGGCTGCCAAGGACTCCTTAATGTAGGTGTCCATAGCTGCGTGCTCGGGGGAGGACAAGGAAAAGATCCGACCTCTAGGAGGGCAGCACCCAGGGAGTAGATCAATGGCACAGTCATACGTGCGATGAGGCGGTAAGGAAGTAGCCCGGGCCTTGCTGAACACTGCCTTGAACCGATGGTAAACACTGGGGACTCGGGAGACGTCAACAGACTCTTGAAACTGGGTACTAGGGGCTGAGGGACTCTGAAGCATGCAGGTGAGTTGGCAGGCGGGACCCCAGCTTAGAATGGTGCCCGTAGGCCAGTCGATCTGGGGATTATGTCTGCATAGCCAAGGGTGACCCAGGATAATAGGATACTCGGGAGAGTCAATGAGATAGAAGGTCTCCTCCTGCTGGTGTTGAGAGATGGTAAGTCGCAGGGACTGAGTCGCCTCGGTAACCTTTCCTGGTTCCAGAGGTCTGCCATCTAAGGCTGTAACTGCCTGGGGTTGAGGAAGTAGTTGGGTAGGGATCTTAAGTTCCTTAGCCAAGGTTACATCCAGGAAATCACCTGCGGCACCGGAATCGATCATAGCCTGGACCCGATGCTGGTGGCCCCCCAGGACAGAGTGGCTGGAATAGCCAGGACAGCGTTAGTAGGAGGCGCTCTAACTCTCCCCATCACAGCCCTCCTGTAGCTGGGCGGGGACAGGCGTTTCCCGGAAGCTCGGGGCAAGTGGAGCGGAAGTGGCCGGCAACCCCGCAGTAGAGGCACCGACGTTCCTCATGCGACGTTCCCTTTCGTTGGGAGAAAGCCTGGAACGGCCTAACTGCATGCTCTCCGGGGAATCCTGGAGCAGTTCAGGAGCCGGGGAAGCTCTGAATGACGGAGTCCAAACAGGAGAAACAGAGCTGCTCAGAGGAACTTGGGAATGAGACACCTGACGGCGAGCCGTTCTCCGCTCTCTTAGACGATTGTCCAGGCGGATGGCCAAGGCTATGAGGGACTCGAGATCACCAGCTGGTTCTCGGGTGGCTAACTCATCTTGAAGGGGCTCAGATAACCCTCCCTGAAAGCAGACCCTCAGCGCTTCATCATTCCATCCGCTCCTTGTTGCTATGGTCCGGAAATCAATGGCAAAATCTGCCGTGCTTCGGGGCCCCTGATGGAGAGACAGTAGGCGCTTGGAAGCCTCCCCGCCCACTGACAGGATGATCGAACACCCGCTTGAACTCTTCTACAAATGCAGCGTGGGAGTCACAACAGGCCTCCTGGGACTGCCACACCGCAGAAGCCCAGGCGAGCGCCTTGTCTGAAAGAAGGGTAATGATGTAGGCAATCTTGGAACGGTCTGTGGGAAAACTTGAGGGTTGGAGCTCGAAGGTGAGGGAGCATTGGGTGAGGAAACCCTGGCAAGAGCTTGGATCCCCAGAAAAGGGCTTGGGAGGTGGTAGTCGGGGCTCCGCCAGCCGAGACGACCTGTCGTCACTGGGGGTGACCTGGGGGGAAGGGAGAGGACCAGGGAGGCGTTCAAAGAGCTGGCGGAGGGAACTCATCATTTCGGCCAGGAGTTGAGAATGACTAGCCATCAGCTCCTCTTGTCGGCTGAGAACGGCTTCATGGCGCTGGAAAGAAGCCTCATGTCGAGTGATCACCGCCAACAGGTCCGGGGAACTGAGTGTTTCTGGGTCCATGATTGAGCTTGGTTATTCTGTCACAAGCCGGGCTAGAAACTCCGGTCTCAGATGTGGAGAGCTGGGGGTACTACCCCTTAGCCACAGAGGAGGTGTTGTAGGACCCAAATGAAACACCCAAGGCAATACTCCAGGCAAGTAGATTTAATGTTCCAAAACAGGAGGCAAAACAAAACAACTCCACGAGGGAGAAAAACAAACTAAAGATAACTTTGAACAACTTACTAGGACAGACACGGTGGGACAAAGCAGGAGACACATAGTCAGGACGCAATAACCAAGTGAGAAACAAGGGGAAAACACACAGCTAAAATACACAAGGGGAAACAAGGCACAGGTGACCTGGATCAAGCTAATTAGGACACATGAGGAAGAACTAAGGCAGAGGGGAACACAGATGACCTCTAGAGGCCCGGAGACAAACAGGAGGCAGGAAGCTGACACACACGAGGAAGAACTAAGGCAGAGGGGAACACAGATGACCTCTAGAGGCCCGGAGACAAACAGGAGGCAGGAAGCTGACAGTGATGTTTTGGGGCTGTCGCTGGGCAACACAGACTTTCAACTCCCTCCAAAGATTTTCTATGGGGTTGAGATCTGGAGACTGGCTAGGCCACTCCAGGACCTTGAAATGCTTCTTACGAAGCCACTCCTTCGTTGCCCGGGCGGTGTGTTTGGGATCATTGTCATGCTGAAAGACCCAGCCACGTTTCATCTTCAATGCCCTTGCTGATGGAAGGAGGTTTTCACTCAAAATCTCACGATACATGGCCCCATTCATTCTTTCCTTTACACGGATCAGTCGTCCTGGTCCCTTTGCAGAAAAACAGCCCCAAAGCATGATGTTTCCACCCCCATGCTTCACAGTAGGTATGGTGTTCTTTGGATGCAACTCAGCATTCTATGTCCTCCAAACACGACGAGTTGAGTTTTTACCAAAAAGTTCTATTTTGGTTTCATCTGACCATATGACATTCTCCCAATCCTCTTCTGGATGTACTCTAGCAAACTTCAGACGGGCCTGGACATGTACTGGCTTAAGCAGGGGGACACGTATTGCATTGCAGGATTTGAGTCCCTGGCGGCGTAGTGTGTTACTGATGGTAGGCTTTGTTACTTTGGTCCCAGCTCTCTGCAGGTCATTCACTAGGTCCCCCCGTGTGGTTCTGGGATTTTTGCTCACCGTTCTTGTGATCATTTTGACCCCACGGGGTGAGATTTTGCGTGGAGCCCCAGATCGAGCGAGATTATCAGTGGTCTTGTATGTCTTCCATTTCCTAATATTTGCTCCCACAGTTGATTTCTTCAAACCAAGCTGCTTACCTATTGCAGATTCAGTCTTCCCAGCCTGGTGCAGGTCTACAATTTTGTTCCTGGTGTCCTTTGACAGCTCTTTGGTCTTGGCCATAGTGGAGTTTGGAGTGTGACTGTTTGAGGTTGTGGACAGGTGTCTTTTATACTGATAACAAGTTCAAACAGGTGCCATTAATACAGGTAACGAGTGGAGGACAGAGGAGCCTCTTAAAGAAGAAGTTACAGGTCTGTGAGAGCCAGAAATCTTGCTTGTTTGTAGGTGACCAAATACTTATTTTCCACCATAATTTGCAAATAAATTCATTAAAGATCCTACAATGTGATCTTCTGGATTTTTTTTTCTCATTTTGTCTGTCATAGTTGACGTGTACCTATGATGAAAATTACAGGCCTCTCTCATCTTTTTAAGTGGGAGAACTTGCACAATTGGTGGCTGACTAAATACTTATTTTCCCCACTGTATATTGTCCTGTTGCGCCCTCATTACATTTACGTTTTCCAGAGGATTGTCATCTCTCCTATTTTGCTTCTACTAAGGTAAACAGTCAGGAACAACTAGGGGCCATACTTGCCAACATTATACGTTTTTTTTAGTTCAAGGTTAAGTCCAAGCATCAGCCAATTAAAATTGTGTCATGTGATAGAACGCTACATTAAACTTAACCTTGAACTCAAACTTTTTCTAACGTTCAATGTTTTCTACGTTTCATGACGGTTTCCCCCAAAATGGTGTGCACCGTACTTCCACAGCCTTTGAGGTGCATTTGCTCCAGTTTGGTGGTGTGGCCTGATCAATATGGGTGTGGCGAATGGGGCCTGATCAATATGGGTGTGTCCATCTGAAATCGCAAAACTCGTGCGACACAAGATATGGTAATCGCCCAGGGCCACCATAATCACATTTTAAAACTGGTTGATCAGTACCATGAGTACTAAATCCATAGCTATAATGAAAGACCATGAGTACTAAATCCATAGCTATAATGAAAGACCATGAGTACTAAATCCATAGCTATAATGAAAGACCATGAGTACTAAATCCATAGCTATAATGAAAGGCCATGAATACTAAATCCATAGCTATAATGAAAGACCATGAGTACTAAATCCATAGCTATAATGAAAGACCATGAGTACTAAATCCATAGCTATAATGAAAGGCCATGAATACTAAATCCATAGCTATAATGAAAGACCATGAGTACTAAATCCATAGCTATAATGAAAGACCATGAATACTAAATCCATAGCTATAATGAAAGACCATGAGTACTAAATCCATAGCTATAATGAAAGACCATGAGTACTAAATCAATAGCTATAATGAAAGACCATGAATACTAAATCAATAGCTATAATGAAAGACCATGAATACTAAATCCATAGCTATAATGAAAGACCATGAGTACTAAATCAATAGCTATAATGAAAGACCATGAATACTAAATCAATAGCTATAATGAAAGACCATGAATACTAAATCCATAGCTATAATGAAAGACCATGAGTACTAAATCCATAGCTACAATGAAAGACCATGAGTACTAAATCCATAGCTATAATGAAAGACCATGAGTTGTAAATCCATAGCTATAATGAAAGACCATGCAACCTTCCTCCACTAGATATGCATTTGTTCATCTGTAAATTAATCTATGATTTCTCCCCTGCTGTCTGCTTGATGTGTTACTAATGGGTTGCCTATTTGTCAGGATCACAACATCTGCATGGTTCAGCCCTGAACCAATGGAGCAGGCACATATATCACCCATATATCATGATAAACAAATGGGGCCGCATGTTGCGGGAGTGTCTCCTCTCCTCTCCTCTCCTCTCCTCTCCCTCTCCTCTCCTCTCCTCTCCTCTCCTCTCCTCTCCTCTCCTCTCCTCTCCTCTCCTCTCCTCTCCTCTCCTCTCCTCTCCTCTCCTCTCCTCTCCTCTCCTTTTACATTTTAGTCATTTAGCAGTAGCTCTTATCCAGAGCGACTTATAGTTAGTGAATGCATACGTATTTAATTTTTTTCATACTGGCCCCCCGTGCGAAACGAACCCACATCCCTGCCGGCCAAACCCTCCCCTGCCTTGGACGATGCTGGACCAATTGTGCGCTGCCCATGGGTCTCCCGGTTGCGGCCGGCTGCGACAGAGCCTCTCCTCTCTTCTCTTCTCTTCTCTTCTCTTCTCTTCTCTTCTCTTCTCTTCTCTTCTCTTCTCTTCTCTTCTCTTCTCTTCTCTTCTCTTCTCTTCTCTTCTCTTCTCTTCTCTTCTCTTCTCTTCTCCTCTCCTCTCCTCTCCTCTCCTCTTCCCTTCCCTTCGATGTAAACATGGTGTAAAGAAGTTCCATTGGGCACACACTGGTTTAATCAACATTGTTTGAATGTAATTTGTCAACGTATTGTGTAGTGGAATCAACGTGGAAAATACATTGGATTTGAATTTATTTTATCAACCAGTACTGTTTTCATCTAATTTCAACCAGTGTTGTAAATATTGAAATTAGGGTAAAACTTCAACTTAAATACATTGACTTAACCTGACTAACATGTGTTTTTGTTGTTGTTGTTTTTTGTTGTTGTTGTTACATCAATCTAATTTCAACATAATCATCAGAACTATGTATACATTGAAATTGCGTAAAACATTCCACATATAAATCCTATATTCAATATATATTGGGTGGTTGCAATTATGTAGAATTTTATATTTGATTAGACATTTTTATTTGACCTTGTTTCAACGTTGATAGTAAAAAGAGCATGAGAGAGAGAGGAGAGGGAGAGAAAGAGGAGAGAGAGAAAGAGGAGAGAGAGAGAGAGAGAGAGAGAGAGAGAGAGAGAGAGAGAGAGAGAGAGAGAGAGAGAAAAAGAGGAGACAGAGCGAGAGAGAGAGAAAGTGAGAACGAGACAGACAGAGAGAGAACGGACAGAGAGAGAGAAAGAACAGGAAGGGTAAATGGTCATGGCTGTGTGCCATGTCCCCATGTCCAGAGTGGGGAAATATTGTTATTATTATGATTATAATGGAGCTGCTGGACAGGAGGTTGAATGAGCTGTGGGCTGGCAGAGCCTTGCTTGCTAGCTCATTGCATCCATTCAAATTAATTTTCTCTCTCTAAATGAATATTTATCAGTCAGAGTGTTCTGATGCTTGGTTAAACTGTAATATCAGTAAGAGAGAGCAACCTGGAAGGTTTCCTTCAGGGGTCGATGGACACTAGCCTGATCAGTGATCACTCCACGGGACTCCCACTCTAGTGCCCTCTTTTCGCACTACTGAGCAGAGCCAAACCGAGCTGTACTGTACTGCACTGGCCTGGTTCGCTTCCCATCATAGTTGCTGGAACCATGCTGGAAAGACAAATATCTTAGCCAGCACAGGTCTATGGATTCTAGCCGGATCATTGCTCGTCAACGGCACAGGCCTCCTAGCCTAGTTAAAGCAGACTGAACCAGTGAGTGGTTTGCGAAAGTATTCACCGGCCTTGGTATTTTTCCTATTTTGTTGCCTTACAACCTGGAATTAAAATGGATTTTTGGGGGGTTTGTATCATTTGATTTACACAACATGCCTACCACTTTGAAGATGCAAAATATTTTTTTGGGGTGAAACAAACAAAAAAGAAGACAAAAAAACAGAAAACTTGAGCGTGCATAACTATTAACCCTCCCAAAGTCAATACTTTGTAGAGCCACCTTTTGCAGCAATTACAGCGGCAAGTCTCTTGGGGTATGTCTCTATAAGCTTGGCACATCTAGCCACTGGGATTTTTGCCCATTCTTCAAGGCAAAACTGCTCCAGCTCCTTCAAGTTGGAAGGGTTCCGCTGGTGTACAGCAATCTTTAAGTCATACTTTAAGTCATACTTTAAGTCATACCACAGCTTCTCAATTGGATTGAGGTCAAATCAAATCAAATCAAATTTTATTGGTCACATGCGCCGAATACAACAGGTGCAGACATTACAGTGAAATGCTTACTTACAGCCCTTAACCAACAGTGCATTTATTTTAAACAAAAAAAGTAAAAATAAAACAACAACAAAAAAAGTGTTGAGAAAAAAAAGAGCAGAAGTAAAATAAAGTGACAGTAGGGAGGCTATATATACAGGGGGTACCGTTGCAGAGTCAATGTGCGGGGCACCGGCTAGTTGAGGTAGTTGAGGTAATATGTACATGTGGGTAGAGTTAAAGTGACTATGCATAAATACTTAACAGAGTAGCAGCAGCGTAAAAAGGATGGGGTGGGGGGCAGTGCAAATAGTCCGGGTAGCCATGATTAGCTGTTCAGGAGTCTTATGGCTTGGGGGGTAGAAGCTGTTGAGAAGTATTTTGGACCTAGACTTGGCACTCCGGTACTGCTTGCCGTGCGGTAGCAGAGAGAACAGTCTATGACTAGGGTGGCTGGAGTCTTTGACAATTTTGAGGGCCTTCCTCTGACACCGCCTGGTATAGAGGTCCTGGATGGCAGGAAGCTTTGCCCCAGTGATGTACTGGGCCGTACGCACTACCCTCTGTAGTGCCTTGCGGTCGGAGGCCAAGCAGTTGCCATACCAGGCGGTGATGCAACCAGTCAGGATGCTCTCGATGGTGCAGCTGTAGAATTTTTTGAGGATCTGAGGACCCATGCCAAATCTTTTAGTCTCCTGAGGGGAATAGGCTTTGTCATGCCCTCTTCACGACTGTCTTGGTGTGTTTGGACCATGATAGTTCGTTGGTGATGTGGACACCAAGGAACTTGAAGCTCTCAACCTGTTCCACTACAGCCCCGTCGATGAGAATGGGGGCGTGCTCAGTCCTCTTTTTTTCCTGTAGTCCACAATCATCTCCTTTGTCTTGGTCACGTTGAGGGAGAGGTTGTTGTCCTGGCACCACACGGCCAGATCTCTGACCTCCTCCCTATAGGCTGTCTCATCGTTGTCTGTGATCAGGCCTACCACTGTTGTGTCGTCGGCAAACGTAATGATGGTGTTGGAGTCGTGCCTGGCCATGCAGTCATGGGTGAACAGAGAGTACAGGAGGGGACTGAGCACGCACCCCTGAGGGGGCCCCCGTGTTGAGGATCAGTGTGGAAGATGTGTTGTTACCTACCCTTACCACCTGGGGGCGGCCCGTCAGGAAGTCCAGGATCCAGTTGCAGAGGGAGGTGTTTAGTCCCAGGATCCTTAGCTTAGTGATGAGCTTAGATGGCACTATGGTGTTGAATGCTGAGCTGTAGTCAATGAATAGCATTCTCACGTAGGTGTTCCTCTTGTCCAGGTGGGAAAGGGCAGTGTGGAGTGCGATAGAGATTGCATCATCTGTGGATCTGTTGGGGCGGTATGCAAATTGGAGTGGGTCTAGGGTTTCTGGGATAATGCTGTTGATGTGAGCCATGACCAGCCTTTCAAAGCACTTCATGGCTACAGACGTCAGTGCTACGGGTCGGTAGTCATTTAGGCAGGTTATCTTAGAGTCCTTGGGCACGGGGACTATGGTGGTCTGCTTGAAACATGTTGGTATTACAGACTCAGTCAGGGACATGTTGAAAATGTCAGTGAAGACACTTGCCAGTTGGTCAGCACATGCTCGGAGTACACGTCCTGGTAATCCGTCTGCCCTGCGGCCTTGTGAATGTTGACCTGCTTAAAAGTCTTACTCACATCGGCTACGGAGAGCGTGATCACATAGTCATCCGGAACAGCTGGTGCTCTCATGCATGCTTCAGTGTTGCTTGCCTCGAGCGAGCATAGAAGTGGTTTAGCTCATCTGGTAGGCTTGTGTCACTGGGCAGCTCGCGGCTGTGCTTCCCTTTGTAGTCTGTAATAGTTTTCAAGCCCTGCCACATCCGACGAGCGTCAGAGCCGGTGTAGTATGATTCAATCTTAGACCTGTATTGACTCTTTGCCTGTTTGATGGTTCGTCGGAGGTCATAGCGGGATTTCTTATAAGCGTCCGGGTTAGAGTCCCGTTCCTTGAAAGCGGCAGCTCTACCCTTTAGCTCAGTGCGGATGTTTCCTGTAATCCATGGCTTCTGGGTTGGGGTATGTACGTACGGTCACTGTGGGGACGACATCATCGATGCACTTATTGATGAAGCCAGTGACTGATGTGGTGTACTCCTCAATGCTGTCTGAAGAATCTCGGAACATGTTCCAGTCTGTGCTAGCAAAACAGTCCTGTAGCTTAGCATCTGCGTCATCTGACCACTTTTTTATTAACCGAAGTCACTGGTGCTTCCTGCTTTAGTTTTTGCTTATAAGCAGGAATCAGGAGGATAGAGTTATGGTCAGATTTGCCAAATGGAGGGCGAGGGAGAGCTTTGTATGCGTCTCTGTGTGTGGAGTAAAGGTGGTCTAGAGTTTTTTTCCCTCTGGTTGCACATTTAACATGCTGGTAGAAATTAGGTAGAACGGATTTAAGTTTCCCTGCATTAAAGTCCCCGGCCACTAGGAGCACTGCATCTGGATGAGCGTTTTCCTGTTGATTAATGGCCTTGTACAACTCATTCAGTGCAATCTTAATGCCAGCATTGGTTTGTGGTGGTAAATAGACAGCTATGAAAAATATAGATGAAAACTCTCTTGGTAAATAGTGTGGTCTACAGCTTATCATAAGATACTCTACCTCAGGTGAGCAAAACCTCGAGACTTCCTTAGTATTTGATTTTGTGCACCAGCTGTTGTTTACAAATATACACAGACCGCCACCCCTTGTCTTACCAGAGTCAGCCGTTCTGTCCTGCCGATGTAGCGTATAGCCTGCTAGCTGAATTTTATCATTGTCGTCGTTCAGCCACGACTCCGTGAAACATAATATATTACAGTTTTTAATGTCGCGTTGGTAGGTCTGGGCTTTGACTAGGCCATTCCAATAAATTTAAATGTTTCCCCTTAAACCACTCAAGTGTTGCTTTAGCAGTATGCTTAGGGTCATTGTCCTGCTGGAAGGTGAACCTCCGTCCCAGTCTCAAATCTCTGGAAGACTGAAACAGGTTTCCCTCAAGAATTTCCATGTATTTAGCGCCATCCATCATTCCTTCAATTCTGACCAGTTTCCCAGTTCCTGCCGATGAAAAACATCCCCACAGCATGATGCTGCCACCACCATGCTTCACTGTGGGGATGGTGTTCTCGGGGGGATGAGAGGTGTTGGGTTTGCGTCAGACAAAGCATTTTCCTTGATGGCCAAAAAGCTCAATTTTTGTCTCATCTGACCAGAGTACCTTCTTCCATATGTTTGGGGAGTCTCCCACATGCCTTTTGGCGAACACCAAATGTGTTTGCTTATTGTTTTCTTTAAGCAATGGCTTTTTCAGGGCACTCTTCCGTAAAGCCCAGCTCTGTGGAGTGTACAGCATGAAGTGGTCCTATGGACAGATACTCCAAACTCCGCTTTGGAGCTTTGCAGCTCCTTCAGGGTTATCTTTGGTCTCTTTGTTGCCTCTCTGATTAATGCCCTCCTTGCCTGGTTTGTGAGTTTTGGTGGACGGCCCTCTCTTGGCAGGTTTGTTGTGGTGCCATATTCTTTCCATTTTTTAATAATGGATTTAATAGTGCTCCGTGGGATGTTCAAAGTTTCTGATATTTTTTTATAACCCAACCCTGATCTGTACTTCTCCACAACTTTGTCCCTGACCTGTTTGGAGAGCTCCTTGGTCTTCATGGTGCCGCTTGCTTGGTGGTGGTGCCCCTTGCTTAGTGTTGTTGTAGACTCTGGGGCCTTTCAAAACAGGTGTATATATACTGAGATCATGTGACAGATCATGTGACACTTAGATTGCACACAGGTGAACTTTATTTAATAATGGGATGGGAGGGGTGGAGAGGAGAGGAGAGGAGAGGAGAGGAGAGGAGAGGTGGAGAAGAGAAGAGAAGAGAAGAGAAGAGAAGAGAAGAGAAGAGAAGAGAAGAGAAGAGAAGAGAAGAGAAGAGAGGGAGGGAGGAGAGGAGAGGAGTGGAGTAGAGAGGAGAGGAGAAGAGAGGAGAGGGAAAGAGAGGGGAGGAGAGGGAAGAGAAGGGAGGGAGTGGGAACTCTGAGGTCTGACAGCCAGTCACACAGCCAGTCTGTCAGACCTCGGAGTTCTTACTCCCTCCCTCTCCTCTCCTCTCCTCTCCTCTCCTCTCCTCTCCTCTCCTCTCCTCTCCTCTCCTCTCCTCTCCTCTCCTCTCCTCTCCTCTCCTCTCCTCCCCACTCCACTTCACTCCACTTCCCTCCTCTTCTCTCCTATCTTCTCTTCTCTTCTCTTCTCTTCTCTTCTCTTCTCTTCTCTTCTCTTCTCTTCTCTTCTCTTCTCTTCTCTTCTCTTCTCTTCTCTTCTCTTCTCTCTCTCTTCTCTTCTCTCCTCTCCTCTCCTCTCCTCTCTCTCTCTTCTCTTCTCTTCTCTTCTCTTCTCTTCTCTTCTCTTCTCTTCTCTTCTCTTCTCTTCTCTTCTCTTCTCTTCTCTCTCTCCTCTCCTCTCTCTCCTCTCCTCTCCTCTCCTCTCCTCTCCTCTCCTCTCCTCTCCTCTCCTCTCCTCTCCTCTTGGCTGTTGCTGGTGCACCGTTGCTCTCAACTTGTACCAGAGAAATACACATCTGGTAGTTTAAAGGTTGTTTTTTCCTGTGTGTTTTTATTTTTTACTCCAAAGCCACTTTCCAGAGAATGAAACCATCTGCCGGGAAAATACCTCCACAGTCATAAATGTTATTAAAACCATTAGTGGGGCTGAAATAATGGCTGTATCTGAAAAGGCACCCTGTTTCCTAAATAGTGCACTGGTAAAAAGTAGTACACTATATAGGGAATATGGTGCCATTTTGGACACAGGCATTTAGGCACACTCATTTGAACTAATGGTCTGAAAGGTCTTTAAAAAACATACAAGTATTGTTTTCTGTTACTCAATGTATGCATTAAGACTTTAAACATGTGTTCCCCCTTGGGGCATAAACATTGGGGTTTATCGGTTGATTTGTGGGATAAGTACAGAGGTGGAGCCCCATTCACAGGTGCTACTCAAAATGTATGAACCTAGAAATAAAGTATGAGGCTGTGTAGAGTAGGGTAGTGTAAAATAAAGTAAAATCTAGTAAAATAAAGTATAGTAAAATAAAGTAAAGTCTAGTAGAATAAAGTAGAGTAGTATAAAGTAAAGTATAGTAGAATAAAGTATAGTAAAATAAAGTAGAGTATAGTAGAACAAAGTAGAGTATAATATAATAAAGTAGAGTATATTATAGTATAGTAGAATAAAGTAGAGTAGATGAAGTAGAATAAAGTAGAGTTTAGTAGAATAAATTAGAGTATAGTAGAATAAAGTAGAGTATAGTAGAATAAAGTATAGTATTATACAATATAGTATAGTAGAACAAAGTAGAGTAGAGTAGAATAAAGTAGAGTATAGTAGAATAAAGTAGAGTAGAAAAAGTATAGTATAGTAGAATAAAGTACAGTATATTAGAGTATAGTAGAATAAAGTATAGTAGAATAAAGTAGAGTATAGTAGAATACAGTAGAGTATAGTAGAATAAAGTAGAGTATATTAGAATACAGTATAGTGGAAAACAATATATTATAGTAGAATAAAGCCTAGTATAGTGGAATAAAGTATAGTAGAATAAAGTACAGTAGAGTATAGTAGAATAAAGTAGAGTATATTAGAGTATAGTAGAATAAAGTAGAGTAGATGAAGTAGAGTAGAGTATAACAAAGGATAGTGGAGTACAATAAAGTAGAGGTTAGTAGAATAAAGTAGAGTATAATAAAATAAAGTAGAGTATAGTAGAATACAGTATAGTATTATATAATATAGTATAGTAGAATAAAGTAGAGTATAGTAGAATAAAGTAGAGTATAGTAGAATAAAGTAGAGTAGAGTAGAATGAAGTAGAGTATAGTAGGCAGACAGACCCCTACAGATTAAGCCAGTGTTGTTGTCCCATAGTATGCTGGACCAGGAAGGAATGTTGGACCAGGAAGGAATGTTGAGACACAGACCCAGCGAGGTGTACAGTGGGGAAAAAAAGTATTTAGTCAGCCACCAATTGTGCAAGTTCTCCCACTTAAAAAGATGAGAGAGGCCTGTAATTTTCATCATAGGTACACGTCAAATATGACAGACAAAATGAGAAAATGTTTTCCAGAAAATCACATTGTAGGATTTTTAATGAATTTATTTGCAAATTATGGTGGAAAATAAGTATTTGGTCAATAACAAAAGTTTCTCAATACTTTATTATATACCCTTTGTTGACAATGACACAGTTCAAACGTTTTCTGTAAGTCTTCACAAGGTTTTCACACACTGTTAATGGTATTTTGGCCCATTCCTCCATGCAGATCTCCTCTAGAGCAGTGATGTTTTGGGGCTGTCGCTGGGCAACACGGACTTTCAACTCCCTCCAAAGATTTTCTATGGGGTTGAGATCTGGAGACTGGCTAGGCCACTCCAGGACCTTGAAATGCTTCTTACGAAGCCACTCCTTCGTTGCCTGGGCGGTGTGTTTGGGATCATTGTCATGCTGAAAGACCCAGCCACGTTTCATCTTCAATGCCCTTGCTGATGGAAGGAGGTTTTCACTCAAAATCTCACGATACATGGCCCCATTCATTCTTTCCTTTACACGGATCAGTCGTCCTGGTCCCTTTGCAGAAAAACAGCCCCAAAGCATGATGTTTCCACCCCCATGCTTCACAGTAGGTATGGTGTTCTTTGGATGCAACTCAGCATTCTTTGTCCTCCAAACACGACGAGTTGAGTTTTTACCAAAAAGTTATATTTTGGTTTCATCTGACCATATGACATTCTCCCAATCCTCTTCTGGATCATCCAAATTCACTCTAGCAAACTTCAGACGGGCCTGGACATGTACTGGCTTAAGCAGGGGGACACGTCTTGCACTGCAGGATTTGAGTCCCTGGCGGCGTAGTGTGTTACTGATGGTAGGCTTTGTTACTTTGGTCCCAGCTCTCTGCAGGTCATTCACTAGGTCCCCCCGTGTGGTTCTGAGATTTTTGCTCACTGTTCTTGTGATCATTTTGACCCCACGGGGTGAGATCTTGCGTGGAGCCCCAGATCGAGGGAGATTATCAGTGGTCTTGTATGTCTTCCATTTCCTAATAATTGCTCCCACAGTTGATTTCTTCAAACCAAGCTGCTTACCTATTGCAGATTCAGTCTTCCCAGCCTGGTGCAGGTCTACAATTTTGTTTCTGGTGTCCTTTGACAGCTCTTTGGTCTTAGCCATAGTGGAGTTTGGAGTGTGACTGTTTGAGGTTGTGGACAGGTGTCTTTTATACTGATAACAAGTTCAAACAGGTGCCATTAATACAGGTAACGAGTGGAGGACAGAGGAGCCTCTTAAAGAAGAAGTTACAGGTCTGTGAGAGCCAGAAATCTTGCTTGTTTGTAGGTGACCAAATACTTATTTTCCACCATAATTTGCAAATAAATTCATTAAAAATCCTACAATGTGATTTTCTGGATTTTTTTTCTCTCCATTTTGTCTGTCATAGTTGACGTGTACCTATGATGAAAATTACAGGCCTCTCTCATCTTTTTAAGTGGGAGAACTTGCACAATTGGTGGCTGACTAAATACTTTTTTCCCCAGCTGTATATGTCTGTAGGGGGAATGTGGGAGGAGAGGAGGGAGATGGTGGAAATATCAGCATGTGTGATGTGGTGTGTGTGTACTATGCATCAGTGCGTGCGTACGTGCGTGCGTGTGTGGGTGCGTGTGTGGGTGCGTGTGTGGGTGCGTGTGTGGGTGTGTGCATGTGTGTGTGCATGGAATTATCTTCCTTTCCTCCCAACCTTCCTAAACATCATTGTTAGAAAGGGAACAAACAGTGGGACATGTGCACACAGACATTAACACATTCAGTTAGCACTCTCTGAGTTGTTGGGCCACAGCAGTATGGAACAGTGCCTGCCACATAGTGAACTCTGGGGAGAGGGTAGTGGAGTATGGAACAGTGCCACATAGTGAACTCTGGGGAGAGGGTAGTGGAGTATGGAACAGTGCCACATAGTGAACTCTGGGGAGAAGGTAGTGGAGTATGGAACAGTGCCACATAGTGAACTCTGGGGAGAGGGTAGTGGAGTATGGAACAGTGCCACATAGTGAACTCTGGGGAGAGGGTAGTGGAGTATGGAACAGTGCCACATAGTGAACTCTGGGGAGAGGGTAGTGGAGTATGGAACAGTGCCACATAGTGAACTCTGGGGGAGAGGGTAGTGGAGTATGGAACAGTGCCACATAGTGAACTCTGGGGAGAGGGTAGTGGAGTATGGAACAGTGCCACATAGTGAACTCTGGGGAGAGGGTAGTGGAGTATGGAACAGTGCTGCCACATAGTGAACTCTGGGGAGAGGGTAGTGGAGTATGGAACAGTGCCACATAGTGAACTCTGGGGGAGAGGGTAGTGGAGTATGGAACAGTGCCACATAGTGAACTCTGGGGAGAGGGTAGTGGAGTATGGAACAGTGCCTGCCACATAGTGAACTCTGGGGAGAGGGTAGTGGAGTATGGAACAGTGCCTGCCACATAGTGAACTCTGGGGAGAGGGTAGTGGAGTATGGAACAGTGCCACATAGTGAACTCTGGGGAGAGGGTAGTGGAGTATGGAACAGTGCCTGCCACATAGTGAACTCTGGGGAGAGGGTAGTGGAGTATGGAACAGTGCCACATAGTGAACTCTGGGGAGAGGGTAGTGGAGTATGGAACAGGCTGCCACATAGTGAACTCTGGGGAGAGGGTAGTGGAGTATGGAACAGTGCCACATAGTGAACTCTGGGGAGAGGGTAGTGGAGTATGGAACAGTGCCACATAGTGAACTCTGGGGAGAGGGTAGTGGAGTATGGAACAGTGCCAAATAGTGAACTCTGGGGAGAGGGTAGTGGAGTATGGAACAGTGCCACATAGTGAACTCTGGGGGAGAGGGTAGTGGAGTATGGAACAGTGCCTGCCACATAGTGAACTCTGGGGAGAGGGTAGTGGAGTATGGAACAGTGCCACATAGTGAACTCTGGGGAGAGGGTAGTGGAGTATGGAACAGTGCCACATAGTGAACTCTGGGGAGAGGGTAGTGGAGTATGGAACAGTGCTGCCACATAGTGAACTCTGGGGAGAGGGTAGTGGAGTATGGAACAGTGCCTGCCACATAGTGAACTCTGGGGGAGAGGGTAGTGGAGTATGGAACAGTGCCACATAGTGAACTCTGGGGAGATGGTAGTGGAGTATGGAACAGTGCTGCCACATAGTGAACTCTGGGGAGAGGGTAGTGGAGTATGGAACAGTGCCACATAGTGAACTCTGGGGAGAGGGTAGTGGAGTATGGAACAGGCCTGCCACATAGTGAACTCTGGGGAGAAGGTAGTGGAGTATGGAACAGTGCCTGCACATAGTGAACTCTGGGGAGAGGGTAGTGGAGTATGGAACAGTGCCACATAGTGAACTCTGGGGAGAGGGTAGTGGAGTATGGAACAGTGCCACATAGTGAACTCTGGGGAGAAGGTAGTGGAGTATGGAACAGTGCCACATAGTGAACTCTGGGGAGAGGGTAGTGGAGTATGGAACAGTGCCACATAGTGAACTCTGGGGAGAGGGTAGTGGAGTATGGAACAGTGCCACATAGTGAACTCTGGGGAGAGGGTAGTGGAGTATGGAACAGTGCCACATAGTGAACTCTGGGGAGAGGGTAGTGGAGTATGGAACAGTGCCACATAGTGAACTCTGGGGAGAGGGTAGTGGAGTATGGAACAGTGCCACATAGTGAACTCTGGGGAGAGGGTAGTGGAGTATGGAACAGTGCCACATAGTGAACTCTGGGGAGAGGGTAGTGGAGTATGGAACAGTGCCACATAGTGAACTCTGGGGAGAGGGTAGTGGAGTATGGAACAGTGCCACATAGTGAACTCTGGGGAGAGGGTAGTGGAGTATGGAACAGTGCCACATAGTGAACTCTGGGGAGAGGGTAGTGGAGTATGGAACAGTCTGCCACATAGTGAACTCTGGGGGAGAGGGGTAGTGGAGTATGGAACAGTGCCACATAGTGAACTCTGGGGAGAGGGTAGTGGAGTATGGAACAGTGCCACATAGTGAACTCTGGGGAGAGGGGTAGTGGAGTATGGAACAGTGCCACATAGTGAACTCTGGGGAGAGGGTAGTGGAGTATGGAACAGTGCCACATAGTGAACTCTGGGGAGAGGGTAGTGGAGTATGGAACAGTGCCACATAGTGAACTCTGGGGAGAGGGTAGTGGAGTATGGAACAGTGCCACATAGTGAACTCTGGGGAGAGGGTAGTGGAGTATGGAACAGTGCCACATAGTGAACTCTGGGGAGAGGGTAGTGGAGTATGGAACAGTGCCACATAGTGAACTCTGGGGAGAGGGTAGTGGAGTATGGAACAGTGCCTGCCACATAGTGAACTCTGGGGAGAGGGTAGTGGAGTATGGAACAGTGCCACATAGTGAACTCTGGGGAGAGGGTAGTGGAGTATGGAACAGTGCCACATAGTGAACTCTGGGGAGAAGGTAGTGGAGTATGGAACAGTGCGCCACATAGTGAACTCTGGGGAGAGGGTAGTGGAGTATGGAACAGTGCCACATAGTGAACTCTGGGGAGAGGGTAGTGGAGTATGGAACAGTGCCACATAGTGAACTCTGGGGAGAGGGTAGTGGAGTATGGAACAGTGCCACATAGTGAACTCTGGGGAGAGGGTAGTGGAGTATGGAACAGTGCCACATAGTGAACTCTGGGGAGAGGGTAGTGGAGTATGGAACAGTGCCACATAGTGAACTCTGGGGGAGAGGGTAGTGGAGTATGGAACAGGTGCCACATAGTGAACTCTGGGGAGAGGGTAGTGGAGTATGGAACAGTGCCACATAGTGAACTCTGGGGAGAGGGTAGTGGAGTATGGAACAGTGCTGCCACATAGTGAACTCTGGGGAGAGGGTAGTGGAGTATGGAACAGTGCCACATAGTGAACTCTGGGGAGAGGGTAGTGGAGTATGGAACAGTGCCACATAGTGAACTCTGGGGAGAAGGGTAGTGGAGTATGGAACAGTGCCACATAGTGAACTCTGGGGAGAGGGTAGTGGAGTATGGAACAGTGCCACATAGTGAACTCTGGGGAGAGGGTAGTGGAGTATGGAACAGTGCCACATAGTGAACTCTGGGGAGAGGGTAGTGGAGTATGGAACAGTGCTGCCACATAGTGAACTCTGGGGAGAGGGTAGTGGAGTATGGAACAGTGCCACATAGTGAACTCTGGGGAGAGGGTAGTGGAGTATGGAACAGTGCCTGCCACATAGTGAACTCTGGGGAGAGGGTAGTGGAGTATGGAACAGTGCCACATAGTGAACTCTGGGGAGAGGGTAGTGGAGTATGGAACAGTGCCACATAGTGAACTCTGGGGAGAGGGTAGTGGAGTATGGAACAGTGCCACATAGTGAACTCTGGGGAGAGGGTAGTGGAGTATGGAACAGGCCTGCCACATAGTGAACTCTGGGGAGAGGGTAGTGGAGTATGGAACAGTGCCACATAGTGAACTCTGGGGGAGAGGGTAGTGGAGTATGGAACAGTGCCACATAGTGAACTCTGGGGAGAGGGTAGTGGAGTATGGAACAGTCCTGCCACATAGTGAACTCTGGGGAGAGGGTAGTGGAGTATGGAACAGTGCCACATAGTGAACTCTGGGGAGAGGGTAGTGGAGTATGGAACAGTGCCACATAGTGAACTCTGGGGAGAGGGTAGTGGAGTATGGAACAGGCCTGCCACATAGTGAACTCTGGGGAGAGGGTAGTGGAGTATGGAACAGTGCCGCCACATAGTGAACTCTGGGGGAGAGAGTAGTGGAGTATGGAACAGTGCCACATAGTGAACTCTGGGGAGAGGGTAGTGGAGTATGGAACAGTGCCTGCCACATAGTGAACTCTGGGGAGAGGGTAGTGGAGTATGGAACAGTGCCTGCCACATAGTGAACTCTGGGGAGAGGGTAGTGGAGTATGGAACAGTGCCACATAGTGAACTCTGGGAAGAAGGTGTCAGAGCAGGCTTTGACGATCAGTCATGTTTGTTGTGTGGGTGCATTGATTTACAGCATTTAGGACACAGCGAGTCAGCAGAGAGGTTGTGAAATGTTCAGGGACTGGGGAGCTGAGAGGGAGAGGGAGGCAGTAAAGAAGAAGAAGAAGAAGAAGAAGAAGAAGAAGAAGAAGAAGAAGAAGAAGAAGAAGAAGAAGAAGAAGAAGAAGAAGAAGAAGAAGAAGAAGAAGAAGAAGAAGAAGCAGAAGAAGAAGAAGAAGAAGCAGAAGAAGAAGAAGAAGACGAAGAAGAAGAAGAAGAAGAAGAAGAAGAAGAAGAAGAAGAAGAAGAAGAAGAAGAAGAAGAAGAAGAAGAAGAAGAAGAAGAAGAAGAAGAAGAAGAAGAAGAAGAAGAAGAAGAAGAAGAAGAAGAAGAAGAAGAAGAAGAAGAAGAAGAAGAAGAAGAAGAAGAAGAAGAAGAAGAAGAAGAAGAAGCAGAAGAAGCAGAAGAACAACTCCTTGGCATGACTTAAAGTCCACACCCTAGCTAATTTAGCTCTATTTTAAGGACGTGTTCACAATGCGAACCCCTTAATAGACGAAGAACGGAGGTGTTACCTCATAGCTCAGTGGTTGGTACCATGGCAGAGCTAGAGAGAGAGGTGTGAAGATTAAACTAGCTGTTAGATCCCCTCAGGTTACATTTTCACGTCTTTAGATGAGATGAGATCTGACTACATTAAGTTGTATTAGCAGTGTTAGCTGAAAAAGCCCATTTATTTTGGTATGAATGCGCACAACTGATAATTTGATAATTAGATATTGTCGTTGTGTGTTGGCAGTCACTTATTTCTCCATTTATCCTTTATATATGATATGACCACCGTATGAACTGCTCAGTTTACATTCTACCTGGGGCTGTGTACTGTGCACTGCATGACCAAAAGTATGTGGACACCCGCTCGTCCAACATCTCATTCCAAAATCATGGCCATTAATATGGAGTTGGTCCCCCCCGTTTGCTGCTATAACAGCCTCCACTCCAGGTTTTCCACTAGATGTTGGAACATTGCTGCGGGGACTTGCTTCCATTCAGCCACAAGAGCATTAGTGAGGTCGGGCACTGATGTTGGGTGATTAGGCCTGGCTCGCAGTCTGCGTTCTAATTCATCACAGAGGTGTTTGATGGGGTTGAGGTCAGAGCTCTGTGCAGGCCAGTCAAGTTCTTCCACACCGATCTCGACAAACCATTTCTATATGGACCTCGCTTTGTGCACGAGTGCATTGTCATGCTGAAACAGGAAAGGGCCTTCCCCAAAATGTTGCCACAAAGTTGGAAGAACAGAATCGTCTAGAATGTCATTGTATGCTGTAGCATTAAGATTTCCTTTCACTGGAAATAAGGGGCTTAGCCCGAACCATGAAAAGCAGCCCCAGACCGTTATTCCTCCTCCACCAAACTTTAGAGTTGGCACTATGCATTGGGGCAGGTAGCGTTCTCCTGGCATCCGCCAAACCCAGATTAGTCCATCGGGCTGCCAGATGGTAAAGCATGATTCATCACTCCAGAGAACACGTTTCCACTGCTCCAGAGTCCAATGGTGCCGAGCTTTACAGCACAAATGTGTTTACATCCCTGTTAGTGAGCATTTCTCCTTTGCCAAGATAATCCATCCAGCTGACAGGTGTGGCATATCAAGAAGCTGATTAAACAGCGTGATCGTTACACAGGTGCACCTTGTGCTGGGGACAAGAAAAGGCCACTCTAAAATGTGCAGTTTTGTCACACAACACAATGTCACAGATGTCTCAAGTTTTGAGGGAGCGCGCAATTGGCACGCTGACTGCAGGTACATCCACCAGAGCTGTTGTCAGATAATTCAATGTTAATTTCTCTACCATAAGCCGCCTCCAACATCATTGTAGAGAATTTGGCAGTGAGTCTACCGGCCTCACAACCGCAGACCACGTGTAACCACGCCAACCCAGGATCTCCACATCCGGCTTCTTCACCTGCGGGATCGTCTGAGACCAGCCACCCATATTTCTGTCTGTAATAAAGCCCTTTTTCAGTGGAAAAATGAATTCCATGGCTACGCCCCTGCCCAGTCATATGGAATCTATAGATTAGGGCCTAATTCATGTATTACCTTATATGAAGTGTAACTCAGTAAAATCGTTGAAATTGGTGCATGTTGCATTCATATTTTTGTTCAGTATAGTTTCCTTATTATAAATTGTGAGTAGTAGCTATATTAGTTGTTTCTTTGTGAAATGATTCATTCTTAAACCATCTAAAGTGTTTCTGTTGTCACGTTGCTGTTGTTATGTATGGAGGGGGGTATCAGATATTATCACTGTCTGCTACGAAACAATTTTGAAAAAACGTAACAAAAAACTGTGCATGACCTGTTTCTGGGAGGCACAAAGCAGGTTTTCACATTCTGTTATTGTACAGGTTGCTGCTGTTACAGAAAACAATAAATCACAAGTGTTAACAGCACAGAGAATATGTAAATGTCAAAGCATCAAGTACACACGTCACATACTGTATGTTGACATTTGTCATTGTCAAGATTTTTCCTGGAGAAACCATAATATTCCAAACAGAAATAACAGACTTTCAACCATCACAGTATAACCCCCCCCCCCCCCTCTCTCTCTCTCTCTCTCTCAATTCAATTTCAATTCAAGGGGCTTTATTGGCATGGGAAACATGTTTACATTGCCAAAGCAAGTGCAATAGATAATAAACAAAAGTGAAATAAACAGTAACAAATGTACAGTAAACATTACACTCACAAAAGTTCCAAAATAATAAAGACATTTCAAATGTCATATTATGTCTATATAAAGTGTTGCAATGACGTGCAAATAGTTAAATTACAAAAGGCAAAATAAATCAACATAAATATGGGTTGTATTTACAATGGTGTTTGTTCTTCACCGGTTGCCATTTTCTTGTGGCAACAGGTCACAAATCTTGCTGCTGTGATGGCACACTGTGGTATTTCACCCAGTGAAGAACAAATACCAATGTAAATACAACCCATGTTTATGTTTATTTATTTTCCCATTTGTACTTGAACTATTTGCACATTGTTACAACACTGTATATATACATAAAATGACATTTGAAATTTCTTTATTCTTTTGGAACTTCTGAGTGTAATGTTGCTTTGGCAATGTTAACATAAGTTTCCCATGCCAATAAAGCCCTTAAATTAAATTGAAATTGAATTGAGAGAAAGAGAGAGAGAGAGAAAGAGAGAGAGAGAGAGACAAAGAGAGAGAGAGAGAGAGAGAGAGAGAGAGAGAGAGAGAGAGAGAGAGAGAGAGAGAGAGAGAGAGAGAGAGACAGAGAGAGAGAGAGAGAGAGAGACAGAGAGAGAGAGAGAGAGAGAGACAGAGACAGAGACAGAGAGAGAGAGACAAAGAGAGAGAGAGAGAGAGAGAGAGAGAGAGAGAGAGAGAGAGAGAGAGAGAGAGAGAGACAGAGAGAGAGAGAGAGAGAGAGAGAGAGAGAGAGAGAGAGAGAGAGAGAGAGAGAGAGAGAGAGAGAGAGAGAGAGAGAGAGAGAGAGAGAGAGAGAGAGAGAGAGAGAGAGAGAGAGAGAG
Organism: Coregonus clupeaformis; assembly: GCF_020615455.1. Lineage (NCBI taxonomy): Eukaryota > Metazoa > Chordata > Actinopteri > Salmoniformes > Salmonidae > Coregonus > Coregonus clupeaformis. The sequence goes on from NW_025533576.1 coordinate 77,604, forward strand.
AGAGAGAGAGAGAGAGAGAGAGAGAGAGAGAGAGAGAGAGAGAGAGAGAGAGAGAGAGAGAGAGAGAGAGAGAGAGAGAGAGAGAGAGAGAGAGAGAGAGAGAGAGAGAGAGAGAGAGAGAGAGAGAGAGAGAGAGAGAGAGAGAGAGAGAGAGAGACATTATTTATTATTTAGAGAGAGACAGACAGACAGACAGACAGACAGACAGACAGAGAGGGAAAGAGAAAGAGAGAATGTGTGCAGGTGCATGAATGTGTGCATGGACGAGAATGAGTGTGCGTACATTCGTGCTTGCCTGCGTATGTAGGTTTGTGTGCACCTGAGTACGTGTGTGTTTGAGTATGCTCAGCACTAGGGTCTCCTCAGTCTATCCCCTTCCCTTCTGCTCCTCTCCACATAGTGAATATTCACAGCGCAGGCCAACTCACTCTCATTCACAGGTGGCTGGCTGGAACCAGAGTAAGCGCTTATTTTAGATTCCTGTCAAGCTGTCCCCAGATTCCAGGCTGCCGTAGTCCAAACAAAGTCAGGCAGCACCTGTGGCAACCGAGTGACCGACTGCAGCGCTGAGGTTTTTTCAGTTCATCCTCGCCTGGGGCCTGAGAGAGAGGAGGGCTGTGTCCCCAATGGCACCCTATTAGGGCGCTACGTTTGACTAGGGCCCCATGGGGGAATAGGGTACCATTGGGGATGTAATTGAAGCCTTGTGGCCGGGAGGGTTGGAGGGATGGAAGGATGGAGAGACGGAGGGACGGAGGGACGGAGGGACGGAGGGTTGGAGGGATGGAAGGATGGAAGGACGGAGGGACGGAGGGACGGAGGGTTGGAGGGATGGAGAGACGGAGGGATGGAGGGATGGAGGGACGGAGAGACGGAGGGTTGGAGGGATGGAAGGACGGAGGGACGGAGAGACGGAGGGACGGAGGGATGGAGGGATGGAGAGACGGAGGGACGGAGGGACGGAGGGACGGAGGGACGGAGAGATGGAGGGACGGAGGGACGGAGGGTTGGAGGGATGGAGAGATGGAGGGATGGAGGGACGGAAGGACGGAGGGACGGAGGGATGGAGGGATGGAGGGATGGAGAGACGGAAGGACGGAGGGACGGAGGGACGGAGGGATGGAGGGATGGAGGGATAGAGGGATGGAGGGTTAAAGGAGTGGAATGATGGAGGGATGGAAGGATGGAGGGATGGAGGGGAGGAGGGATGGAGGGACGGAGGGATGAAGGGTTGTGACGGTGTCCGCTCCAACGAACAACAACAGAGAGTGGTTCTCCTGGTATATGGTGTGCAGATGGGGTCCGTCCGCTAGGCCAGGAAATGGTGGTGCTGGGACAGGGATGTTATGGTGCGCTGTGCCGAGGTGTGGCGTGGCCTGCATTCCCTGGCTAACACCCATCTAAACCCACAAGTTACGGCCCGCATTCCCTGGCTAACACCCATCTAAACCCACAAGTTACGGCCCGCATTCCCTGGCTAACACCCATCTAAACCCACAAGTTACGGCCCGCATTCCCTGGCTAACACCCATCTAAACCCACAAGTTACGGCCCGCATTCCCTGGTTAACACCCATCTAAACCCACAAGTTACGGCCCGCATTCCCTGGTTAACACCCATCTAAACCCACAAGTTACGGCCTGCATTCCCTGGCTAACACCCATCTAAACCCACAAGTTACGGCCCGCATTCCCTGGTTAACACCCATCAAACCCACAGGTTAAACTACAGCCAAGAGACTTTGAAGCCCTCACCGCTTTGACCGATCTGGGAGTCAGCTGTGGCTTGGGGAAGTGGCGGGGGTGGATGTTTGGTGAGGTATGGGGGCTGGTGTATTGGGAATGTATGTTTTGGTGTGTGGGGGAGAGTGGGGTGATGGGGATTTCTGTGCATGGGGGTGTGGGATAGGGTGGGCAAATGGAGACACTCCTGGGTGGTTGGGACAAAACACCCGAACACTCTGAGTTATGAGGGGTAAATTATATTGGCCTTGGGCCATAGGAACATCTATATCTAAGGGCAGGACCACTACAGATAGTGGTCTGAGTTATGAGGGGTAAATTATATTGGCCTTGGGCCATAGGAACATCTATATCTAAGGGCAGGACCACTACAGATAGTGGTCTGAGTTATGAGGGGTAAATTATATTGGCCTTGGGCCATAGGAACATCTATATCTAAGGGCAGGACCACTACAGATAGTGGTCTGAGTTATGAGGGGTAAATTATATTGGCCTTGGGCCATAGGAACATCTATATCTAAGGGCAGGACCACTACAGATAGTGGTCTGAGTTATGAGGGGTAAATTATATTGGCCTTGGGCCATAGGAACATCTATATCTAAGGGCAGGACCACTACAGATAGTGGTCTGAGTTATGAGGGGTAAATTATATTGGCCTTGGGCCATAGGAACATCTATATCTAAGGGCAGGACCACTACAGATAGTGGTCTGAGTTATGAGGGGTAAATTATATTGGCCTTGGGCCATAGGAACATCTATATCTAAGGGCAGGACCACTACAGATAGTGGTCTGAGTTATGAGGGGTAAATTATATTGGCCTTGGGCCATAGGAACATCTATATCTAAGGGCAGGACCACTACAGATAGTGGTCTGAGTTATGAGGGGTAAATTATATTGGCCTTGGGCCATAGGAACATCTATATCTAAGGGCAGGACCACTACAGATAGTGGTCTGAGTTATGAGGGGTAAATTATATTGGCCTTGGGCCATAGGAACATCTTTATCTAAGGGCAGGACCACTACAGATAGTGGTCTGATTTATGAGGGGTAAATTATATTGGCCTTGGGCCATAGGAACATCTTTATCTAAGGGCAGGACCACTACAGATAGTGGTCTGAGTTATGAGGGGTAAATTATATTGGCCTTGGGCCATAGGAACATCTTTATCTAAGGGCAGGACCACTACAGATAGTGGTCTGAGTTATGAGCAGGGACGGCTTGTTCAATAGGGCGATATGGGCGACGCACTGCCAAACGGGAAAAGGAAGGGATTTTTTTTCTAATCAATTATATCACGGCAACAGCAGTTATCAGTGTTCACGTCTGATCTGCCAGCCACTAAATGTCAAATCAGGCTAAAGTCGTGCTTCAAATGGCCCCGCCCGTTTTTTGGGCGATTTCAGTCAGGTTGAAAATCGCCCAGAAGTCTCTCATAGCCTGTCATGTAAAATCAATTTTTTTCACATTTCAAAGCTTTCAATACATTCTCTATGGGTGTCTGTGGGCATGCACTTACGCGCTTTCGTCATACGTGACGTAACGTTGAACGTAACTAAGACAATGGCGGCTAGCAGCGTCTATGTTGCGACCTGCAGTGTGGCGTTATTTTATGTTTTTAATTTGTAGACTTAGTTTACAAACATTCTGCAAACATTCTGCTTTGGACTGATCTTCGGTTTTGGACTGATCTTGTTGATCGTGTACATACCCGCTACGAAACGGACTAAATAATGAAAACGCTGCTGGCAGCGGAATCCCAATACAGCTGGGAGACTTGGCTGGATGACAGAGTCCCGGACAGAGAGGTGGAGCCGGCCGGCTTCACCCTGGTCAGAAGCGGACCGCGATCCTGGTAAGAGAGCGACTCTGTACCCCCGACATTGAACTGCTTTCTGTGTCATTGAACCTTACTATTGTTGATAAAACAAGTTTACTGGAGAACGGAGACCAAGTAGAGACTTTTGGACAAGGTGGATAATTGAATAATATAAGGCAGTTTATTCAGAGGTAAAGATATCTGGAATCGCGTGCACGGACCCGTTCGTCAAACTCGTAGGGAGTTTATCAGAAGAGCCCCTAAACATTGTGTGCTGACATTTTATACAATAAAATGAAGTAGGTTGAATCTAGTAGTTCTGATCTTCTGATTGGTCCTGATGAGTTGGGCGAGGTCACCTCCAGGCTAGTGTCACTGTTGCATTGGCTCTGAGTCGGGTTCTCTGTCTTCAGATGTTCAGCCTAAGAGAAGAGGATTTGTGTGTGTGTGTGTGTGTTTGTTATCAGTGTGTGTGTGTGTGTGTGTGTGTGTGTGTGTGTGTTTGTTATCAGTGATGATGTGTGTGTGTGTGTGTGTGTGTTTATCAGTGATGATGTGTGTGTGTGTGTGTGTGTGTGTGTGGGTGTGTGTGTGTGTGTCCTCAGGGCAAGAACTCGTGAGTTGGAAGAACTGAGAGACCTATGGCGTGGGTGTTATCCTTAGCCACCTGCTGACAAGGCTGACAAGATAGGACTCTTGTTCATTGTATTGAATACAAAGGCCCAACACAAAATGGGTCATGCACAAGATTTTAGTCAGACCAAGCTATAACATTATATATTTACTACGACAGTACATTCAACCAAAAGCTAATATAACAAAGGCATCAGAGATTATTTATAATCTGTCACAGAAACTGGAATCCATCTCCCCAGATCAGTCAATAAATGCTTCTGGTATTGACTTATATGCTGCCCCTGTCTTCATGTTGTTGCTGGACATATCTTTTTTAAAATGTGTGTAGGTCACCTAAATCATCAGAAAAATTGCCCCTCCTGAGAATTTTTTCAGGAGCCGCCACTGGTTATGAGGGGTAAATTATATTGGCCTTGGGCCATAGGAACATCTTTATCTAAGGGCAGGACCACTACAGATAGTGGTCTGAGTTATGAGGGGTAAATTATATTGGCCTTGGGCCATAGGAACATCTTTATCTAAGGGCAGGACCACTACAGATAGCTAGACAGACAGACAGACAGACAGACAGACAGACAGACAGACAGACAGACTGACTGACAGATAGACAGGCAGACATGCAGATAGACAGACAGACAGACAGACAGACAGACAGACAGACAGACAGACAGACAGATAGACAGACAGACAGACATACATACATACAGACAGACAGACAGACAGACTGACAGACTGACTGACTGACTGGCAGACAGGCAGACAGACAGACAGACAGACAGACAGACAGACAGACAGACAGCAGACAGACAGACAGGCAGGCAGGCAGACAGACAGACAGACAGACAGACAGACAGACAGACAGACAGACAGACAGACAGACAGACAGACAGACAGGCAGACAGGCAGACAGGCAGGCAGGCAGACAGACAGAACTAGTATTGGCCCCATACCTCCTGTTCTGTCAGCTAACCCATACAGGGTCCTAAGACACAACAACACCACAATACCTGACTTTACTGGCTCCTGTGGCACAATACAGAATAGAACTGTTACAGTGTGATTGCAGAAGGATCTCTGTCTTCAAACAGAGGCATTTCACTACTGTAGGTCAAACGGGGAAGAGCAGGAAGTGCAGTTGATGGATCTGTATACACAGAGGCAGCTGTATCGCAGGGAAATGTTTAATCACATCAAAATGTTATGCTTCAGATGTTTACAAACAACATCTTTGGTGGACATTTTTAGAACATTCTTTTTACAGTTCAACATCTGTCGAAGTAGTGATTGGACTACCTGTCAACTACACTGATTTAAATAAATCAAAACACTTTCATCCTCTCTCTCTCTCTCTCTCTGGTCTCCTGAGTGGCGCAGTGGTCTAAGGCGCCGCATCGCAGTGCTAACTGTGCCACTAGAGATCCTGGTTCGAATCCAGGCTCTGTCGCAGCCGGCCGTGACCGGGAGACTCATGGGCGGCGCACAATTGGCCCAGGGTAGGGGAGGGAATGGCCGGCAGGGATGTAGCTCAGTTGATAGAGCATGGCGTTTGCAACGCCAGGGTTGTGGGTTCGATTCCCACGGGGGGCCAGTATAATAAATAAATAAAAAACTGTAAGTCTCTCTGGATAAGAGCGTCTGCTAAATGACTAAAATGTAAATATAAAAACAAAACCTCATGTTTTTTAGCTCAAAATGCTTTTGATTTAATGTCCTGTAAAGTGGGACAGTATTAATAATGTAATAATAGTGTTGATATCATTATTAGTGGGTTATTATAGAGTCTAAACTACAAAGAGATACGTCATGCCCTGACACTGAGTCTCTCTACGGGTCTCTGGAATGCAACCTTCAAATGAGGGAGGGGAGGGGGGTTGTCCCCAATGCACCGTGCTGCCCCCCTCATCCTCCTTCTCATCCCTCCCTCCTGCCTTCCATCTGCCAGTGCCCCCCTGCTCTCCTCCTGTGTTCCTCCTCACAATATTAAACACTGCTCTCCTCCTGTATGCCTGCTCACAATATTAAACACTGTTCTCCTCCTGTGTTCCTCCTCACAATATTAAACACTGTTCTCTTCCTGTATGCCTCCTCACAATATTAAACACTGTCTCCTCCTGTACTCCCCCCTCACAATATTAAACACTGTTCTCCTCCTGTATGCCTCCTCACAATATTAAACACTGTTTTCCTCCTGTATGCCTCCTCACAACATTAAACACTGTTCTCCTCCTGTATGCCTGCTCACAATATTAAACACTGTGCTCCTCCTGTACTCCCCCCTCACAATATTAAACACTGTTCTCTTCCTGTATGCCTCCTCACAATATTAAACACTGTCTCCTCCTGTACTCCCCCCTCACAATATTAAACACTGTTCTCCTCCTGTATGCCTCCTCACAATATTAAACACTGTTTTCCTCCTGTATGCCTCCGCACAACATTAAACACTGGTCTCCTCCTGTATGCCTCCTCACAATATTAAACACTGTACTTCCCTCTCCTCTTCTCTCCTTCCAGAGACCTGTCCTCCCTTCCTCCGACGGGGCTGGGCCTTATAGGGGACCAGGGACACGGGACCGGGATGGGTTCACTTGCGTTGTTTGGGGACGTGGCTGTCATGGGGGACCTTTAACCCAGACAAAGACAGAGGTAAGCTTTAATAATAGGCGTCACTCTGTGGAATGGCTGTGGCTGAGCACAGCTCTGTCAGATATACCAAATAGGGCTATCTTCTGTATACCCCTCCCCCTACCCTGTCACAACACAACTGATTGGCTCAAACGCATTAAGAAGGAAATAAATTCCACACATTAACTTTTAACAAGGCACACCTATTGATTGAAAAGCATTCCAGGTGACTACCTCATGAAGCTGGTTGAGAGAATGCCAAGAGTGTGCAAACCTGTCATCAAGGCAAAGGGTTGCTACTTTGAATAATCTCAAATATAAAATATATTTCGATTTGTTTAACACTTTTTTGGTTACTACATGATTCCATTTGTGTTATTTCATAGTTTTGATGTCTTCACTATTATTCTACAATGTAGAAAATAGTAAAAATAAAGAAAAACCCTTGAATGAGTAGGTGTGTCCAAACTTTTGACTGGTACTGTATGTGTGGGTCTGTTTAACATGATTTGAGGTTGTATCACACGGATGATTGCATGACTTGTTTCCAACTTGATGATGTTGGTTGGTTGAGTCCCACATGGAAGATGAGGCTGGAGGAGAAGGCTGGAGAAAGAGGCTGGAAGATAAAGCTGGAGGAATAGGCTGGAGGAATAGCTGGAGGACGATGCTGGAGGAAAAAACTGGAGGAGGAGGCTGGAGGAAAAATTTGGAAGATGCTTGAGGAGGAGGCTGGAAGAGGAGGTTGGAAGAGGGGGCTGGAGGAGGGCGCTCGAGGAGGAAGCTGGAGAAGCGGCGCACTGTAAGGGTGGGAGGGAAGGACTAAAGGAGTGAAGTACTAACAAGGACTATCCCCCTGGGGAAGAGTGAGCCCTGGCGGAGCCTCTCTCTCTCTCTCTCTGTCTCGATCTCTCCGTCTCTCTCCGTCTCTCTCTCTCTCTCTCTCTCTCTCTCTCTCTCTGTCTCTCTCTCTCTCTCTCTCTCTCTCTCTCTCTCTCTCTCTCTCTCTCTCTCTCTCTCTCTCTCTCTCTCTCTCTCTCTCTCTCTGTCTCTCTCTCTGTCTCTCTCTCTGTCTCTCTCTCTCCATCTCTATCTCTCACTCTCTCTCTCAGTCTGAAATCTGAAGTCTCTACAGCATAAAGCAGGACTCCATATTTAGCTCCTCTCAATGGCCCTCCTCTCTGCTCTGCTCTCTCCAGCACCACAGGCTCTCATAGGGCTTGAAGAGAGCCAAGGCTGCTGGATGTTTGCAGAGTAGAGAACTATGGCATCTCTATTTCCCTCCAGGTCTTGCATCTCTCTTTCTCTGTGCCCCATCTCTCTTTCTCTGTGCCCCATCTCGCTCTCTCTTTCTGCCTAGATCTCATATGCTGCTAGAGTACATATCTCAATCCTCTGCAGGGTCAGGTCCTGAGGACTGGGCAGGACAGTCAAGCCCCTCTCCCTCAAATCAACACCGACACCCACCTAATAACATCCACATGTTTTTTACACTTCCCTTTCCCAACGGCGTCGCTCGCGCTGCCTTCCTGACCCAGCTGATTAAATGTCAATGCCTCCGCTGCCATTTTCACACTGGGAGACCAACCTCTCTGACTCCTGCACATACAAAGAAATAGAGAGAGATTGTGAGAATGTGAGTTGAAGGAGTCAGGCGCAGGAGGGTAAATCACCGAATACAGAGTTTATTCCGTAGGACACAGTTACGCTGGATAGCGTCAACAAAATACAGGCACACGGGGAACAATATCCCCGGAAATACAAGGTACGGGTAGCTCAACCGAGCTACACTCAATTCACAAATAGCAATCACCCACAAGGACAAAGGGGGCAGAGGGAACACTTATACATGTACTAAGGAGGGGATATGAACCAGGTGTGTGTAATTGACAAGACAAGACAAATGGAATGATGAGATATGGCGCGGCAGTGGCTAGTAGGCCGGTGACGACGAATGCCGAAGCCTGCCCAAACAAGAAGGGGAGGCAGCCTCGGCGGAAGTCGTGACAGTACCCCCCCTTGATGCGCAGCTCCAGCAGCGCGCCGACCCCGGCCTCGGGGACGGCCAGGAGGACGCGGAGCTGGGCGAGCCGGATGGCGACGGTGGAAATCCCGCAACAGGGAGGGATCGAGGATATCCCTCACCGGGACACAGCACCGTTCCTCCGGACCGTACCCCTCCCACTCCACGAGGTACTGAAGGCCCCCTAACCGACGCTTCGAATCCAGGATGGAACGGACGGAGTACGCCCGGGTCCCCTCGATGTCCAGAGATGGCGGAGGGACCTCCCGCACCTCAGACCCCTGGAGAGGACCAGCTACCACCGGCCTGAGGAGAGACACATGAAACGAGGGGTTAATACAGTAATCAGGGGGAAGTAACAACCTATAGATGACCTTGTTGATTCTCCTCAGGACTTTAAACGGTCCCACAAACCGCGGGCTCAGCTTCCGGCAGGGCAGGCGGAGGGGCAGATTCCGGGTATAGCCAGACCCTATCACCCGGTACGAAGACCGGGGCCTCACTGCGGTGGCGGTCACCGTTGGCCTTCTGACGATGCACGGCGCGTTGAAGGTGGACGTGGGCAGCATTCCACGTCTCCTCCGCGCGCCGAAACCAGTCATCCACCGCAGGAGCCTCGGTCTGGCTCTGGTGCCACGGTGCCAGAACCTGTTGGTAACCCAACACACATTGAAATGGCGTTAGGTTAGTGGAGGAGTGCCGGAGAGAGTTCTGGGCATATTCGGCCCATGGCAAGAACACCGATCACTCCCCCGGCCGGTCCTGGCAGTAGGACCGCAGGATCTACCCACATCCTGATTTACCCGTTCCACCTGCCCATTAGACTCGGGGTGGAACCCAGATGTCAGGCTGACCGAGACCCCCAGACGTTCCATGAACGCCTTCCAGACCTTGGATGGGAACTGGGGACCCCTGTCAGACACTATATCCTCAGGTACCCCATAATGCCGGAAGACATGTGTAAACAGGGCCTCCGCAGTTTGCAGGGCTGTGGGGAGACCAGGCAGAGGAAAGAGGCGGCAGGCCTTGGAAAAGTGGTCCACAACGACCAGGATGGTGGTGTTACCTTGGGAGAGGGGAAGATCAGTCAGGAAATAAACACTTAGATGAGACCATGGTCGTTGTGGAATTGGTAAAGGTTGTAACTTACAGTGGGGAAAAAAAGTATTTAGTCAGCCACCAATTGTGCAAGTTCTCCAACTTAAAAAGATGAGAGAGGCCTGTAATTTCCATCATAGGTACACGTCAACTATGACAGACAAAATGAAAAAAAATATCCAGTAAATCACATTGTAGGATTTTTAATGAATTTATTTGCAAATTATGGTGGAAAATAAGTATTTGGTCAATAACAAAAGTTTCTCAATACTTTGTTATATACCCTTTGTTGGCAATGACACAGGTCAAACGTTTTCTGTAAGTCTTCACAAGGTTTTCACACACTGTTGCTGGTATTTTGGCCCATTCCTCCATGCAGATCTCCTCTAGAGCAGTGATGTTTTGGGGCTGTCGCTGGGCAACACGGACTTTCAACTCCCTCCAAAGATTTTCTATGGGGTTGAGATCTGGAGACTGGCTAGGCCACTCCAGGACCTTGAAATGCTTCTTACGAAGCCACTCCTTCGTTGTCCGGGCGGTGTGTTTAGGATCAATGTCATACTGAAAGACCCAGCCACGTTTCATCTTCAATGCCCTTGCTGACGGAAGGAGGTTTTCACTCAAAATCTCACGATACATGGCCCCATTCATTCTTTCCTTTACACGGATCAGTCGTCCCTGGTCCCTTTGCAGAAAAAAACAGCCCCAAAGCATGATGTTTCCACCCCCATGCTTCACAGTAGGTATGGTGTTCTTTGGATGCAACTCAGCATTCTTTGTCCTCCAAACACGACAAGTTGAGTTTTTACCAAAAAGTTATATTTTGGTTTCATCTGACCATATGACATTCTCCCAATCCTCTTCTGGATCATCCAAATGCACTCTAGCAAACTTCAGACGGGCCTGGATATGTACTGGCTTAAGCAGGGGGACACGTCTTGCACTGCAGGATTTGAGTCCCTGGCGGCGTAGTGTGTTACTGATGGTAGGCTTTGTTACTTTGGTTCCAGCTCTCTGCAAGTCATTCACTAGGTCCCCCCGTGTGGTTCCCACGGGGTGAGATCTTGCGTGGAGCCCCAGATCGAGGGAGATTATCAGTGGTCTTGTATGTCTTCCATTTCCTAATAATTGCTCCCACAGTTGATTTACTGTTTGAGGTTGTGGACAGGTGTCTATTATACTGATAACAAGTTCAAACAGGTGCCATTAATACAGGTAACGAGTGGAGGACAGAGGAGCCTCTTAAAGAAGAAGTTACAGGTCTGTGAGAGCCAGAAATCTTGCTTGATTGTAGGTGACCAAATACTTATTTTCCACCATAATTTGCAAATAAATTCATTAAAAATCCTACAATGTGATTTTCTTGATTTTTTCCCCTCAATTTGTCTGTCAAAGTTGACGTGTACCTATGATGAAAATTACAGGCCTCTCTCATCTTTTTAAGTGGGAGAACTTGCACAATTGGTGGCTGACTAAATACTTTTTTTCCCCACTGTACCTGCTGGGAGGTGCCTAGGTGCCTTACTCTGGGCGCACGCCGAGCAGGAGGAGACTGCTCTATATCCGCGTCCATCGCACATACTACCGGCGCCACAATGCAGGAAGCCGGGAGTATGGGGGTGTTGTCTATGGGCCTCTCCTCTGTGTCATACAGCCGTGACAATGCATCTGCCTTCACATTCTTCGTACCCGGGATATATGACAGTGTAAAATCGAACCGGGTGAAGAATAGGGCCCACCTGGCCTGGTGAGGATTCAGTCTCCTCGCTGCCCGGATGTACTCCAGGTTACGATGGTCCGTCCAGATGAGGAAAGGGTGTTTCGCCCCCTCAAGCCAATGCCTCCATACGGTCAAAGCTCGGACAACAGCCAACAGCTCCCGACCAATGTTGTAGTTCTGCTCCGCCGGGCTGAGCTTCTTAGAGAAGAAGGCACAGGGGCGGAGCTTGGGTGGCGTGCCCGAGCGTTGAGATAGGACTGCGCCTATCCCTAACTCGGACACATCCACCTCCACTACGAACGGTAGTGATGGATCGGGGTGGACCAGTACCGGGGCTGAGGTGAACAGACCCCTCAGTTTCCTGAAGGTCAGCGTCAGCAGACCAGCGGAGCCGGGACGGCCCACCCTTCAACAGAAATGTAAATGGGAGCTGCGACCTTGCCAAAGCTCCGGATAAACCTCCGATAGTATTTGGCAAAGCCCAGAAAGCGCTGCACCTCCTTAACCGTGGTGAGAGTCGGCCAATTACGCACGGCTGAAATGCGATCCCCCTCTATCTCCACCCCTGAGGTGGTAATGTGGTATCCGAGGAAGGAGACGGACTGTTGGAAAAACATAAATTTCTCTGCCTTGGCATAAAGGTCATTTTCCAACAGTCGGGGCAGCACTTTGCGAACCAGGGACACATGCTCGCCGCGCGTAGCGGAATACACCAGAATGTCATCGATGTAGACCACTACACCGCGACCAAGCATGTCCCGAAACACCTCGTTCACAAAGGGCTGGAAGATGGATGGAGCATTCATCAAACCATAGGGCATCACCAGGTATTCATAATGCCCCGTGGTTGTGCTGAATGTTGTCTTCCACTCATCCCCCTCCCGAACACGCACCAGGTTGTACGCACTCCTGAGATCTAATTTGGTGAAGAAGCGTGCCCCATGCATTGACTCGATCACTGACGGAATGAGGGGGAGAGGATAACTAAATCTAATCGTCTCCAGTGGTCGATAATCAATGCAAGGGCGCAGACCGCCGTCTTTCTTCTTCACAAAGAAGAAACTCGAGGAGGTGGGTGAAGTGGAGGGATGTATATACCCCTGGTGCAGGGACTCGGTGACGTATGTTTCCATAGCCGCCATTTCAGACTACGACAGGGGGTACACATGACTCCTGGGAGGTACAGTGTCTACCCAGAGGTTTATCGCGCAATCCCCCGCGCGATGAGGTGGTACCTTGGTAGCCTGCGTCTTTGAAAACGCGTGTGCCAAATCAAGGTATTCGGGGGGAATGCGCATGGTGGAGGTACTGTCTGGACTTTCCACCATGGTTGCACCAACGGAAACACCTAGACACCAACCCTGACACTCTCGTGATCACCCCGTGAGAACCCTCTGTGGCCATGAAAAGGTGGGGTTGTGGAGTGCTAACCAAGGGATACCTAATACCACAGGGAAAGCAGGGGACTCAATAATAAAAAAGTGATCTGCTCACAATGATTCTCCTGGGTAATCATGGTGACTGGTGCAGTAACTTCCTGAACAAACCCAGACCCTAATGGTCGACTATCAAGTGCTCTGATGGGGAGTGGAATGGATAGGGGAACCAATGAAATAGCTAGACGGCGTGAGAATGCCCATAAAGTTCCCAGCTGTGCCTGAATAGACTAGCGCCTTACACTGGTGGACTACCATGTGATCGGGAAAGTAGATGGGTAGGGTACAGTGCGCAGCAGAGGGCTCTGAATGAGTGTGGGTGTTTGATACCTGGGGTGATGCGAGAGTGCCCTGCCTGCCACCTCCAGACCCAAAAGAGCGTTGACTGCGACGTGTGGTGTACTGTTGCTGTCGTCCTCCTCTCTCTCGGATGGTGGCTCCACCCAGCTCCATCAGCTCGGGATCCGAGTCGGCCGGGGTGGGAACGAGCAGACCCCTTCCAGGACGTCCTCTGGCTTCCAGCAGGTTGTCCCAATGGATTGCCATGTCCACCAGTTCCGTGAAAGACAACATGGTGTCCCGGCAAGCTAGCTCCCGTCGGACATCCTCCCACAGATGGCACCGGAAATGTTCGATAAGGGCCCGCTCATTCCACCCGAGTCCGAAACTCCAAAGCGAAGTCCTGCACGGTCCTTGTCCCCTGCCTCAGGTGGACCAGCCGCTCGCCCGCCTCTCGACCCTCGGGCGGGTGATCGAAGACCGCCCGAAAGAGGCGAGCGAACTCCCCGTAGTTCTCCAACACTGCTACTCCTTCGTTCCACACCGCGTTGGCCCACTCCAGGGCTTTCCCCGAGATGCAGGAGACGAGGGCGGACACCTTCTCCCGCTCCGATGGGGCCGGCCTGATACTGGAGAAATAGAGCTCCAGTTGGAGGAGGAATCCTTGGCAGAGCGCCGCCGTCCCATCGAACTCCCGTGGTCGGGATATCTGGATCCCTCCGGGTGCTGGGGTGTGGGTGGCTGGATCCGGTTGGCCAGCTGGTCTTGACAGATCGGGTCCTCTCCTCTCCGGGCATTGGACGACCTTGAAGAACCCGATCCATCGCTTCCCACAAGCTGACTCCATAGTGCGGGAGGATGATTCTGTGAGAATGTGATTTAAAGTAGTCAGGCGCAGGAGGGTAAATCACTGAATACAGAGTTTATTCCGTAGGACACAGTTACGCTGGATAGCGTCAACAAAATACAGGCACACAGGGAACAATATCCCCGGAAATACAAGGTACGGGTATGTGATGAGGTGTGAATGACGGAGTCAGGCACCGAAAGGTAAAACACCGAAATCCAGAGTTTATTCAGCGCAGCAAGTGTCAAAACGAAACTAGCACAACGGAAAAATCCACCTTGGCTACATACAAGGAAAGAGTAGCTCAACTGAGCTACTCGCTCTCACAATGAACAATCACTCACAAAGGACAAGGGGGCAGAGGGAACACTTATACACAGACTAATGAGGGAATGAGTACCAGGTGTGTGTGGTTGACAAGACAAGACAAATGGAGTGATGATAAATGGAGTGGTAGTGGCTAGTAAGCCGGTGACGACGAACACCGAAACCTGCCCGAGCTAGGAGGAGGGGTAGCCTCGGCTGAATTCGTGACAGGGTAGCTCAACCGAGCTACACTCAACTCACAATTAACAATCACCCACAAGGACAAAGAGGGCAGAGGGAACACTTATACATGTACTAATGAGGGGATATGAACCAGGTGTGTGTAATTGACAAGACAAGACAAATGGAATGATGAGATGAGGAGCGGCAGTGGCTAGAAGGCCGGTGACGACGAACGCCGAAGCCTGCCCGAACAAGGAGGGGAGGCAGCTTTGGAGGAAGTCGTGACAGAGATGGAGAAGATGGAGATGGACAGAATGAGGGAAAAAAGGAGAGTCTGAACTGGAGTAAGAAAATCAAACAAACGGGTTAGAAAAAACACACAAAAGCCGTTTTCTCTCTTAAATAAATTCCACTGCCATCTTGTGCATTTGGCTCTAGGCCCCATCTGTGTCCCAGCTGCTAGCGGAGGGGAGCGACGGTCCTTCTGCACTACAGAGCAACAGTGGTAATTGCTAGTGGAAGATATTAAATGCAGTCGATGAAAATGTTTACTGGCAATGAATATGCATAACGATGAGTAGGAAATGAAACCACAAGATTAAAAAGGAGAGGAGAGGGGGCTTGTTTACCACGGTGAGGAAAGAGTGAAAGAGAAAATAGGAAGAGTAGAGGAGAGAGAGAGAGGGGGGGAGGGAGAGAGAGAAGGGTGATGGAGGAGAGGAGTGAGAGAGTGAGGGTGGGTGTGAGAGAGAGGGAGAGAGAAAGAGGGTGTGAGAGAGAGAGAGAGAGAGAGAGAGAGAGAGAGAGAGAGAGAGAGAGAGGAATGTCAGTTGGCCCCATGCCTGAAATGGGAAGGAGAAACCTTTGGACAAGGCATTAGAGAGAAAAACAGATGGTTTGTGAACCTTTTATTAGGCAGAAAAAAATATTAATCAAGCCTAGCCTGGAAATGGCAGTTTGTTTTTTGTTGCACTGCAATTCTTTAAGCAGAATATTTTTTTTTTTTTTTGTGTGTGTGTGTTGTTTTTTTAAAGGTGTAATGGTGGTTTATATATTTTGTCATGGTGGAGAAAGCAGCTTGCACACTCTATCCTCTTCTCTATCCCCCCTCCTCTATCCTGTCCTCTATCCTCTCTCATCTATCCCCCTCTCCTCTATCCCCCCTCCTCTATCCTGTCCTCTATCCTCTCTCATCTATCCCCCTCTCCTCTATCCCCCCTCCTCTATCCTCCCTCCTCTATCCCCTCTCCTCTATCCCCTCTCCTCTATCCCCCTCTCCTCTATCCCCTCTCCTCTATCCCCCTCTCCTCTATCCCCTCTCCTCTATCCCCTCTCCTCTATCCCCTCTCCTCTATCCCCCTCTCCTCTATCCCCTCTCCTCTATCCCCCTCTCCTCTATCCCCCTCTCCTCTATCCCCTCTCTCTATCCCCCTCCTCTATCCCTCCTCCTCTATCCCCCTCCTCTTTCCCCCCTCTATCCCCCCCTCTCCTCTATCCCCCTCCTCTATCCTCCCTCCTCTATCCCCTCTCCTCTATCCCCTCTCTCCTCTATCCCCCTCTCCTCTATCCCCCTCCTCTATCCCCCTCTCTATCCCCCCTCCTCTATCCCTCTCTCTCTATCCCCCCTCCTCTTTCCCCCCTCCTCTATCCCCCTCTCCTCTATCCCCCCTCCTCTATCCCCTCTCCTCTATCCCCCCTCCTCTATCCCCCCTCCTCTATCCCCCCTACTTTATCCCCCCCTCCCTCTATCCCCTCTCCTCTATCCCCCTCCTCTATCCCCTCTCCTCTATCCCCCCTCCTCTATCCCCCTCTCCTCTATCCCCCCTCCTCTATCCCCCCTCCTCATCCCCCTACTTTATCCCCCTCCTCTATCCCCTCTCCTCTATCCCCTCTCCTCTATCCCCTCTCCTTTATCCCCCTCCTCTATCCCCCTCCTCTACCCCCTCCTCTACCCCTCTCCTCTATCCCACCCTCCTCTATCCCACCCTCCTCATCCCTTCTCCTCTATCCCCCCCTCCTCTACCCCCCTCCTCTATCCCCCTCTCCCCCTCTCCCCCTCCTCTATCCCCTCTCTCCTCTATCTCCCCCTCCTCTATCCCCCCTCTCCTCTATCCCCTCTCCTCTATCCCCCTCTCCTCTATCCCCTCTCCTCTATCCCCTCTCCTCTATCCCCTCTCCTCTATCCCCCTCCTCTCTCCCCTCTCCTCTATCCCCCTCTCCTCTACCCCCTCCTCTATCCCCCTCTCCTCTATCCCACCCTCCTCTATCCCCCTCTCCTCTATCCCCCCTCCTCTATCCCCCCTCCTCTATCCCCTCTCCTCTATCCCCTCTCCTCTATCCTCCCTCCTCTATCCCCTCTCCTCTATCCTCCCTACTCTCTCCCTTCTCCTCTATCCCCCCTCCTCTATCCCCTCTCCTCTATCCTCCCTCCTCTATCCCCTCTCCTCTATCCCCCCTCCTCTATCCCTCTCTCCTCTATCCCCCCTCCTCTTTCCCCCCTCCTCTATCCCCTTCTCCTCTATCCCCCTCCTCTATCCCTCTCCTCTATCCTCCTCCTCTATCCCCCCTCCTATCCTCCCTCCTCTATCCCCTCTCCTCTATCCCTCTCTCCTCTATCCCCCTCTCCTCTATCCCCCCTCCTCTATCCCCTCTCTATCCCCCTCCTCTATCCCTCTCTCCTCTATCCCCCTCCTCTTTCCCTCCTCTATCCCCTCTCCTCTATCCCCCTCCTCTATCCCCTCTCCTCTATCCCCCTCCTCTATCCCCCTCCTCTATCCCCCCCTACTTTATCCCCCTCCTCTATCCCTCTCCTCTATCCCCCCTCCTCTATCCCCTCTCCTCTATCCCCCCTCTATCCCCTCTCCTCTATCCCCCCTCCTCTATCCCCCCTCCTCTATCCCCCCTACTTTATCCCCCCTCCTCTATCCCCTCTCCTCTATCCCCTCTCCTCTATCCCCTCTCCTTTATCCCCCTCCTCTATCCCCCCTCCTCTATCCCCCCTCCTCTATCCCCTCTCCTCTATCCCACCCTCCTCTATCCCACCCTCCTCTATCCCTTCTCCTCTATCCCCCCTCCTCTACCCCCCCTCCTCTATCCCCCTCTCCTCTATCCCCCCCTCCTCTATCCCCTCTCCTCTATCCCCCCTCCTCTATCCCCCTCTCCTCTATCCCTCTCCTCTATCCCCCTCTCCTCTATCCCCTCTCCTCTATCCCCTCTCCTCTATCCCCTCTCCTCTATCCCCCTCCTCTCCCTTCTCCTCTATCCCCCCTCTCCTCTACCCCCCTCCTCTATCCCCCTCTCCTCTATCCCACCCTCCTCTATCCCCTCTCCTCTATCCCCCTCCTCTATCCCCCTCTCCTCTATCCCCTCTCCTCTATCCCCTCTCCTCTATCCCCCTCCTCTATCCCCCTCTCCTCTATCCCCTCTCCTCTATCCCCTCTCCTCTATCCCCCCTCCTCTCTCCCTTCTCCTCTATCCCCCTCTCCTCTATCCCCCCTCCTCTCTCCCCTCTCCTCTATCCCCTCTCCTCTATCCCCCCTCCTCTATCCCCTCTGCTTCTTTGTTACTCCAAATATGTTTCTAGTAGCTCTGGTGCAGGTTGACAGAACGACAGCAGCAGCAGCGATGTCTTCCTCCTTCTGGAAATGGCCCCCAAGGCTACATCCTCTAGCTGGGTCTGCCAAGGTAACAGCCAAGGCTACATCCTCTAGCTGGGTCTGCCAAGGTAACAGCCAAGGCTACATCCTCTAGCTGGGTCTGCCAAGGTAACAGCCAAGGCTACATCCTCTAGCTGGGTCTGCCACGGTAACAGCCAAGGCTACATCCTCTAGCTGGGTCTGCCAAGGTAACAGCCAAGGCTACATCCTCTAGCTGGGTCTGCCACGGTAACAGCCAAGGCTACATCCTCTAGCTGGGTCTGCCACGGTAACAGCCAAGGCTACATCCTCTAGCTGGGTCTGCCACGGTAACAGCCAAGGCTACATCCTCTAGCTGGGTCTGCCACGGTAACAGCCAAGGCTACATCCTCTAGCTGGGTCTGCCACGGTAACAGCCAAGGCTACATCCTCTAGCTGGGTCTGCCAAGGTAACAGCCAAGGCTACATCCTCTAGCTGGGTCTGCCACGGTAACAGCCAAGGCTACATCCTCTAGCTGGGTCTGCCACGGTAACAGCCAAGGCTACATCCTCTAGCTGGGTCTGCCACGGTAACAGCCAAGGCTACATCCTCTAGCTGGGTCTGCCACGGTAACAGCCAAGGCTACATCCCCTAGCTGGGTCTGCCAAGGTAACAGCTATGCATTTATTGTTATGAAGCACGAACAGAAAGGACTCAAATTCATATCCACCATTTGTGCTCTGCTGGGAGTGAGACCAGCTGTGTCTACCAGACAGAGTCAGAGACTGGTGTGTCCGGTATGTATGTGTGTCCTGACCGCCTCGCCTCTCTGTAAAATAAGGACGTTTTGTTTCACACTGGGGGGAATGAGAACAGAGTTGGGGTTGGCAGCGGGTTCTGGCCCGGCTGGAAATAGTGTTGTAAGGAATGATCTAGATTTACCAACAGACACATGACCAAAACAGAAACAGAAATGGAAACGGAGCATCCCAACTCACCACTATTATCTATGGACTATGCTTAGTGAGGACAGGGGTAAGAACATCTCTAGTTACCATTATTATCTATTTTGGTATTTGGTATTTTATTAGGATCCCCATTAGCTGTTGCAAAAGCAGCAGCTACTCTTCCTGGGGTTCCACACAAAAACATGAAACATGACATAATACAGAACATGAATAGACAAGAACAGCTCAAGGACACAACTACATGCATTCTTTTTTAAAAGGCACACGTAGCCAACACATCAACACATACACACAAACTATCTAGGTCAAATAGAATGCATCTACGGACTATGCTTAGTGAGAACAGGGGTAAGAACATCACTTTTCATTCATCCCTCTTTCAGTAACTGTAGCATGTTAGAGATGGCCCATATGGTATTTAACAAGGCCCAGAGTATAAGTCTATTTAAAAGATTAAAACAAAATTCAAATATAAACACTTTTTTTCACAGATGTATAATTTGTTATTCATTAATTACTTAGTTTCTCTCTCTTTGTAGTGTGTCGACTGTATCACTAAAGATTATTTAGATCATTTCCTTTTAATAAGTAAAAATGCATTATAAAAAATAAAATAAATGTGCTGCCGGAGCCCGTTCAATAGTCCAGGTTCTCCCTCTACCATTAAATCCCATAGCAGGACGGGAGGCAGGAAACCATATTTGGAAACAACACAAGAAACAATTAGCCATAATTAAACATCACAGAATACATTGGCAGATTTGGGATTCGTAAAAGCAATTTAAGTTCTACGGAACCTTGGCATTGCCATAAAGTATATTACAAATTAGGGGTTCGTTTAGGATTTGGCTGGCTTTTCTGTTGGTGGGTCCAACCCGTCAGTGTTGCCTTCATTAAAACAGTAGCGATGCTCAGCCGCCAAACATACGTTGTGTGTGTGTACTCTGTGTGTGTTTGTGTCGTGTGTGTGTGTGTGTGTGTGTGTGTGTGTATACACTGTGCCATCCAATGTGGTGCTCTCCTCTCTCTTGGCCTGCTTTGATCGGCTTCCCAAAATAATTTACAGTTAAATGCTCCTGCCATATCGTAGGTCTGGTTTTCAACATTTAAAAAAAAGCGTACACTGGATTAATATTGCAAAATATGATTAGACAATAGAAAACAAGGTAACACTTTATTTGGATAGTCCCAAGTAGATGGTTTGTAGATGTTCAGTAGATGTTCAACAGCTGTCAACTAATTTTCAACTAACTATCTACTAATCCTAACCCTAACCTTAACCCTTATCCTAACCTTAAACTTAACCCATACCCTAACCCTTATTCTAACCCTAACCCTAACCTAAGATATGTTGTAGATAGTATGTTTCTTATCAATAGATACTTTGTTGATATATAGATCTACAGTGCATTTGGAAAGTATTCAGACCCCTTGACTTTTTCCACATTTTGTGCCTTATTCTAAAATGGATTAAAAAAAAAAATATCCCTCATCAATCTACACACAATACCCCACAATGACAAAGCGAAAACAGGTTTTTCGATTTTTTTGCAAATGTATTATTATTATTAAAAATAAAAAACAGAAATACCTTATTTGCATAAGTATTCAGACCCTTTTCTAGACTTGAAATTGAGCTCAGGTGCTTCGTGTTTCCATTGATCATCATTGAGATGCTTCTACAACTTGATTGGAGTCCACCTGTGGTAAATGCAATTGATTGGACACGATTTGGAAAGGCACACACCTGTCTATATAAGGTCCCACAGTTGACAGTGCATGTCAGAGCAAAAACCAAGCCATGAGGTCGAAGGAATTGTCCGTAGAGCTCCGAGACAGGATTGCGTCGAAGCACAGATCTGGGGAAGGGTACCAAAAACTTTCTGCAGCATTGAAGGTCCCCAAGAACATCATTCTTAAATGGAAGAAGTTTGGAACCACCAAGACTCTTCCTAGAGCTGGCCACCCGGCCAAACAGAGAAATCGGGGGAGAAGGGCCTTGGTCAGGGAGGTGACCGAGAATCCGATGGTCACTCTGTCACTCTGACCATGAGAAACAAGATTCTCTGGTCTGATGAAACCAAGATTAAACTCTTTGGCCTGAATGCCAAGCGTCACGTCTGGATGAAACCTGGCACCATCCCTACGGTGAAGCATGGTGGTGGCAGCATCATGCTGTGGGGATGTTTTTCCAGCGGCAGGGACTGGGAGACTAGTCAGGATTGAGGGAAAGATGAACGGAGGAAAGTACAGAGAGATCCTTGATGAAGACCTGCCTCAGAGCGCTCAGGACCTCAGACTGGGGCGAAGGTTCACCTTCCAACAGGACAACGACCCTAAGCACACAGCCACGACAACGCAGGAGTTATGTAGAAATGTACACGTTTTGTGCTCTTGTAGGAAGCAATCACTCCCCTATTGCTGACTACAAATTATCTATAACTGGGCTAATAACTCACTAACTAGCAAAGGATATGAACACATGGCTCTTGCTTTGATCTCAAAACAAGCGCATCTACTCACGACCGCTCATGTTGCAAACACAGTCCAGTTCAAAGTAAATAGCAGAGATCCATATATGGCAATGGTCTATTTGCATATAGGCCTACTGCAGCTGTGATTGGTTATGCCCCACCGGTCTGTGTAGAGTATGCTCAATAGAATCCAACTCCGATGCGTTCTGCCTACAACAAAAATCTCTTGCATAGTTTGTTTTGTTTCGGTATGTTGCACTGAAAAGTGGCTAATATTGCGTTGATTAGATCACAATTACCACAGTAAAGGGAAACGTTGACAGTGTTAAATAACAGGGAAAACTCTGGAAAGTTGAGTGAAGTTCAATCTCGTCTCTCTCTCCATGGGCCTATGCAGCATTCAAATCAAATCATATTTTGGTTTTAAACACGTGTGTGTGTGTATGTGTGTGTGTGTGTGTGTGTGCGTGCGTGTGCGTGTGCGTGTGCGTGTGTGTGTGTGTGTGTGTGTGTGTGTGTGTGCGTGTGTGTGTGTGTGTGTGTGTGTGTGTGTGTGCGTGCGTGCGTGCGTGTGTGTGTGTGTGTGTGCGTGCGTGCAGTCGTGTGTTTACGTTACGTTACCATCTTTGAGTCATTTATTAATAGATTGTTCATTAACAGTGAGAGAAGCTCTGCCGCCTTGGAGCTCTGCCGTGATGTCACATGAGAGTTGGAAGAAAATGTCTGAGATTTTTCACTCTGATGTAAAACTTAAGAAGTAAGAAGTACATGGGCTGTGGCCCATAGTGTACTACTGTCTATATGGAATAGGGTGACCTTTGGGACAAAGCACCAGTCACACCACACCATGTCAGACTGTGTCTGGGGCTCTGATCCATCAGGTCCGACTTCTAACCCACATTACCTCCGTATAGACCTTCTCATGGAGAACTGTTGCATGAGGTGGCTGGAGTTTCTACACCCTTAGAAAAAAAGGATTCCAAAACCCTATGTGGAAAGGGTTCTGCATGGAACCCAAAAGGGTTCTACCTGGAACCAAAAAGGGTTCGTCAAAGGGTTCTCCTATTGGGACAGCCGAAGAACCCTTTAAGGTTCTAAATGGCACCTTTTTTTTCTAAGAACGTGCAGCTACACTTTGGTTACTGTGGTTAGTGATAATGATCCCCAGAATCCATTAATTTCTCTCTCTCTCTCTCTCTCTCTCTCTCTCTCTCTCTCTCTCTCTCTCTCTCTCTCTCACACTCTCTCTCTCTCTCTCTCTCTCTCTCTCTCTCTTTCTCTCTTTCTTTCTTTCTCTCGCTCTCTCTCTCTCTCCAACTCTCTCTCTCTCCTTCTCTCTCTTTCTCTCTCTCTCTCTCCCTGTCTCTCTCTCTCTCTCTCTCTCTCTCTCTCTCTCTCTCTCTCTCTCTCTCTCTCTCTCTCTCTCTCTCTCTCTCTCTCGCTCTCATTCTCTCTCTCTCTCTCTCTCGCTCTCTTTTCTCCCCGATCCTCACACAGTTATTTCTATCATAACAGCATATCTAGGGCCCACCCTCAGTAAGAGGCTCACTGCCACTGGCTTCCTGTGGTCTCTATTGACGCCAGGTGAAATGAGGTGTTATTGAGCTCTTTCACCACTGATGGAGGCGGTGTCGCTCTCCCCATGGTGCTATCGGAGGGCTCACACACCTGCATCTCTCACAGACCTGGTTGGTTGGTGCTCTGGTTCTCACACCAAAGATGCTGCTAGAGTAATGACCCATCAGTAATAACCTCCTCTCTCTCCCAGGCGCCTCCGGTTCAGCGCTCTGTCCTCCTCCTGTCACCATACCCTTCTCCTCGCCCCCGCACACACCACTCCCTCTGTGGGGAGCAACGTGCAACGAGCGATGACAAGCTGCCATATGAATGAATCTGTATGTCAACGGATGGATGGATGGGGATCCAGAATCGATTATTACCACTATGAGGAGGAGGTGTTCGCACATTGCTCTCACTTCATCATTTACTTTATATACCAGTCACGTTGTATAATGATTTTAAGACAGGCGCAGAAATACGTATTAGAGGTTTTATTTACTCCACCCAACGCAAACACGTATATATATACAAAAGGGAAGTAACCCAAACAAAGAGTGAGGTGTAACCTCTACACAATACACGGGACGAGACCCGTAAACAACCAGAGCACTATACACCGTACTCACGAGACCAACGGACATGGGACAATAATCAACAAGGACAATGGGGAACAGAGGGCACATATATACACATACTGTCACGTCTTCTCATGATTTGGTTTGGTCTAATTGTGTTGCTGTTTGTGAACAGAGCCCCAGTGTCACGTCTCCTCCCGATGCTCCCCTCCGGCGCTCTGATTCGCCGGTCTACGGAGCCACCGGTCTGAGCACACCACCTCGGCAACACCGGAATGGAAACCCAACGCACCCTAATCACCTCCAGCGCACCCACACCTCATCATCTCATCACCACCCCTATTTAGCCCTGGACTGTTCTGGATGATGTTGTGTGTGATTGTTTAGCTTCGTGTCGTTTACTCTCTCTCTGTTATTTCTCTTTGTCATTGTTTAAGTAAACCTTGACCTTGTTAATTCCTGTGTCTGCGTCCTGCCTCTTCGTATACTCAGTACTCGTCACACATACTGATCAGGGGGAATAGGAATCAGGTGTGCTTAATGAGACAAGACAGTCCGGGGTTGGTGGTAATGATCCATGTCAGTGACGCCTAGAAAGCCGTTGACGTAGACCTCCGGAACTGGTGAACGGACTGAGCAGCAGTACCGGGGGGATCCGTGACAATACCGGTGTGGTATGTTTAGATTTCATCATTTACTTTTTTAATGTTTTAAATCCCAATTTTGGGATAAGCTCAATATCAGGACGATATTGCCACTCCTATCTGCCATATTTTCGATTTAAGACTTGACATTATCGATCATAGTCTGCTGCTGGAAAAACGTATGTGTTATGGCTTTACACCCCCTGCTATATTGTGGATAAAGAGTTACCGGTCTAACAGAACACACAGGGTGTTCTTTAATGGAAGCCTCTCCAACATAATCCAGGTAGAATCAGGAATTCCCCAGGGCAGCTGTCCAGGCCCATTACTTTTTCCAATCTTTACTAATGACATGCCACTGGCTTTGAGTAAAGCCAGAGTGTCTATGTATGCGGATGACTCAACACTGTACATGTCAGCTACTACAGCGACTGAAATGACTGCAACACATAGCAAAGAGTTAGTTTCAGAGTGGGTGGCAAGGAATAAGTTAGTCCTTAATATTTCTAAAACTAAAAGCATTGTATTTGGGACAAATCATTCACTAAACCCTAAACCTCAACTAAATCTTGTAATAAATAATGTGGAAATTGAGCAAGTTGAGGTGACTAAACTGCATGGAGTAACCCTGGATTGTAGTCTGTCATGGTCAAAACATATTGATACAACAGTAGCTAGGATGGGGAGAAGTCTGTCCATAATAAAGCGCTGCTCTGCCTTCTTCACAGCACTATCAACAAGGCAGGTCCTACAGGCCCTAGTTTTGTCACACCTGGACTACTGTTCAGTCGTGTGGTCAGGTGCCACAAAGAGGGACTTAGGAAAATTACAATTGGCTCAGAACAGGGCAGCACGGCTGGCCCTTGGATGTACACAGAGAGCTAATATTAATAAAATGCATGTCAATCTCTACTGGCTCAAAGTGGAGGAGAGATTGACTTCATCACTACTTGTATTTATGAGAGGTATTGACATGTTGAATGAACAGAGCTGTCTGTTTGAACTACTGGCGCACAGCTCGGACACCCATGAATACCCCACAAGACATGCCACCAGAGGTCTCTTCACAGTCCCCAAGTCCAGAACAGACTATGGGAGGCGCACAGTACTACATAGAGCCATGACTACATGGAACTCTATTCCACAACAAGTAACTGATGCAAGCATTAACATTTTTATTTAAAAAACTGATAAAAAAAACACCTTATGGAAGAGCGAGGACTGTGAAGCAACACAATCATAGGCACAGACACATACATACACACACACACGATAACATACGCACTATACACACACATACACATGGATTTTGTACTGTAGATATGTGGTAATGTTTTAAAAATTGTATAAACTGCCTTAATCTTGCTGGACCCCAGCAAGAGTAGCTGCTGCCTTGGCAGCAGCTAATGGGGATCCATAACAAATACAAATACAAACCCATTACAACTTCCATTACAACCCATTACAACCTCTGGCTCTGAACGACAACTAATTAATTGTCACTTTTTGACGTAGGAGGAGAATAAAAAAAGTACTTTTCTTGTTGCCCAGTCCCATCACTCAGTCTTTTACCAAATTAAATGAAAACAACAACCATTCAAAGTAA
This sequence comes from Coregonus clupeaformis, assembly GCF_020615455.1. Taxonomy (NCBI): domain Eukaryota; kingdom Metazoa; phylum Chordata; class Actinopteri; order Salmoniformes; family Salmonidae; genus Coregonus; species Coregonus clupeaformis. The sequence goes on from NW_025533576.1 coordinate 103,763, forward strand.
CGATGTGACTAATATTCACTTCAACTTGCTCAATGCTGTAGGGTAAAATAAAGGGCAGAGTTGTGACTTTGTGATGTCTGAGAATACGAGTTAGTCATTTATCACCAGCAACCATTCAAACTAATGATGGGCCTCTAACATCTGTTGCCAAAGGGTAGACTGACACGCTAGGTTCGGGCTGTGCTCATCAGAACCAAGTTTCAGTCCTTTTGTTTTGTCAAAGATGCAGAAATTATATGACGCTATTACTTTTTTATAAGCAACTCTACAATGCATAAACCTTAGAGTTGTGGTGTGTGTTAATAGGATATGAACATATAGTTCATTCCCCATTATGTTGCCTATGATGATGGAGGTTGTGGTATATGATAATATGATATGATGGAGGTTGTGGTATATGATAATATGATATGATGGAGGTTGTGGTATATGATAATATGATATGATGGAGGTTGTGGTATATGATAATATGATATGATGGAGGTTGTGGTTATGATAATATGTGATATGATGGAGGTTGTGGTATGTGTTAATATGATATGATGGAGGTTGTGGTATGTGTTAATATGATATGATGGAGGTTGTGGTATGTGTTAATATGATATGATGGAGGTTGTGGTATGTGTTAATATGATATGATGGAGGTTGTGGTATATGATAATATGATATGATGGAGGTTGTGGTATGTGTTAATATGATATGATGGAGGTTGTGGTATGTGTTAATATGATATGATGGAGGTTGTGGTATGTGTTAATATGATATGATGGAGGTTGTGGTATGTGTTAATATGATATGATGGAGGTTGTGGTATATGATAATATGATATGATGGAGGTTGTGGTATATGATAATATGATATGATGGAGGTTGTGGTATATGATAATATGATATGATGGAGGTTGTGGTATGTGTTAATATGATATGATGGAGGTTGTGGTATGTGTTAATATGATATGATGGAGGTTGTGGTATGTGATAATATGATATGATGGAGGTTGTGGTATGTGTTAATATGATATGATGGAGGTTGTGGTATGTGTTAATATGATATGATGGAGGTTGTGGTATGTGTTAATATGATATGATGGAGGTTGTGGTATGTGATAATATGATATGACGGAGGTTGTGGTATGTGTTAATATGATATGATGGAGGTTGTGGTATGTGTTAATATGATATGACGGAGGTTGTGGTATGTGATAATATGATATGACGGAGGTTGTGGTATGTGTTAATATGATATGACGGAGGTTGTGGTATGTGTTAATATGATATGACGGAGGTTGTGGTATGTGTTAATATGATATGACGGAGGTTGTGGTATGTGTTAATATGATATGATGTTGCCTTAGGTTTCCTCCTCTTCTTCACGTATTGAACCGAGGAGCTCCGACGTGTGACATTATGTCTATACATAGCCATGCCTACGTTCAACGCTTGGCTTGACAGGCTCACCAAATACAACAACGGACGTGCATCTGAAACACCAACCTGTCTCTAATGAGGATTCATGATAATAATATAATAATATGCCATTTAGCAGACGCTTTTATCCAAAGCGACTTACAGTCATGCGTGCATACATTTTTTTGTGTATGGGTGGTCCCGGGGATCGAACCCACTACCTTGGCGTTACAAGCGCCGTGCTCTACCAGCTGAGCTACAGAGGACCACATGACTTCAAGTAGCTTCAAGAAATGTAACAGATGTACCCCTTTCCCGCAGTCAAATGGCCAAATCTCCCTCTAGTGGCTTCATGGGTGGAACGGTATTAAATATTTTTCATAATTTCATAATTAATAAACATTATTTCAAGAAACCTGCTGAAAATCTGGTGTTTCTATGTCAAACGGTTTTGTTATATTTCAGTCTTCTGTGATGTATATAAAGTGTAACATTGGGATGCAAACTCAAAATGTAATACATTTCAACTCTATATCTAACATGGTCCAGGGGTCTTCTTTTCTTTAAGCCCATAACCATGTGTGTGAGGTGGGTACTTTTGTTTCAAAGTAGATCTGTTTAAGACTACCAAGAAACACTGTGTGACTCTGATTTAGCCCACTGCAGTAAAATGTTAATAAGTATATATATATTATTTAACTAGGCAAGTCAGTTAAGAACAAATTCTTATTTACAATGACGGCCTACACCGGCCAAACCCGGACGACGCTGGGCCAATTGTGCGCCGCCCTATGAGACTCCCAATCACGGCCAGTTGTGATACAGCCTGGAATCGAACCAGCGGGTCTGTAGTGACGCCTCAAGCACTGAGATGCAGTGCCTTAGACCACTGAGATGCAGTGCCTTAGACCGCTGAGATGCAGTGCCTTAGACCACTGAGATGCAGTGCCTTAGACCGCTGAGATGCAGTGCCTTAGACCGCTGAGATGCAGTGCCTTAGACCGCTGAGATGCAGTGCCTTAGACCGCTGAGATGCAGTGCCTTAGACCGCTGAGATGCAGTGCCTTAGACCGCTGAGATGCAGTGCCTTAGACCGCTGAGATGCAGTGCCTTAGACCGCTGAGATGCAGTGCCTTAGACCGCTGAGATGCAGTGCCTTAGACCGCTGAGATGCAGTGCCTTAGACCACTGAGATGCAGTGCCTTAGACCCCTGAGATGCAGTGCCTTAGACCGCTGAGATGCAGTGCCTTAGACCGCTGAGATGCAGTGCCTTAGACCGCTGCGCCACTCGGGAGCCCCGAGGCTACCTTCACTCTCTATTCTCCATCATTGTTCAGTTATAAATTCAGAAGCAGCTTTTCCTTTAGCAAATATTTACAGGATTACTGAGAATATTTAGCCTGTTTGTTTGGTATCTTAGAAATGTTTGGTATAATAATAATAATAATATGCCATTTAGCAGACGCTTTTATCCAAAGCGACTTACAGTCATGCGTGCATACATATATATTTTTTTTTGTGTATGGGATGTTTGGTATCTTAGGGATGTTTGGTACCTTAGGGATGTTTGGTATCTTAGAAATGTTTGGTATCTTAAGGATATTTGGTATCTTAGGGATGTTTAGTGTCTTAAGGATGTTTGGTACCTTAGGGATGTTTGGTACCTTAGGGATGTTTGGTATCTTAAGGATGTCTGGTATCTTAGGGATGTTTGGTGTCTTAAGGATGTTTGGTACCTTAGGGATGTTTGGTACCTTAGGGATGTTTGGTATCTTAAGGATGTCTGGTATCTTAGGGATGTTTGATGTCTTAGAAATGTTTGGTATCTTAGGGATGTTAGGTATCTTAGGGATGTTTGGTATCTTAAGGATGTTTGGTATCTTAGGGATGTTTGGTGTCTTAAGGATGTTTGGTACCTTAGGGATGTTTGGTATCTTAGGGATGTTTGGTATCTTAGGGATGTCTGGTATCTTAGGGATGTTTGGTATCTTAGAAATGTTTGGTATCTTAGGGATGTTTGGTACCTTAGGGATGTTTGGGATCTTAGGGATGTTTTGTATCTTAGGGATGTTTGGTATCTTAGAAATGTTTGGTATCTTAGGGACGTTTGGTATCTTAGAAATGTTTGGTATCTTAGGGATGTTTGGTATCTTAAGGATGTCTGGTGTCTTAGGGATGTTTGGTATCTTAGGGATGTTTGGTGTCTCAGGGATGTGGTCCTTGGTGCTATTTGTCTATACAGTAGTGAGTACTAGGCCCAAAACTGATTAAAACCGAGTCAAATCTAATTTATAACTAATTTACAACTTTAAATATCTGAATACAATAATACAAATGCTGGTTTTATTACGGTTTTATTTATTATATATCATTTGGTTCTGAATTTCACTTTTTTTTAATTATAGGATTTTGGGAGGATTTGCCTTTGATAATTAACACACATCTTTCCTGTAATTACAGCAGTTTCAACATGTCAGAAATGACACAGAATCCAAATTCAGGATATGCTTTTTACACTTGTCTGCCTTTTGTGAAAACAAAAGGACTTTCCAAAACTATGTCTGTCTTTCTGCTCTAGTTGCCTTGACCCATTCCCAGTAACAGACCTCAAAGTGGACTAGCTAGACTCTCAGAGACCCATTCCCAGTAACAGACCTCAAAGTGGACTAGCTAGACTCTCAGAGACCCATTCCCAGTAACAGACCTCAAAGTGGACTAGCTAGACTCTCAGAGACACATTCCCAGTAACAGACCTCAAAGTGGACTAGCTAGACTCTCAGAGACCCATTCCCAGTAACAGACCTCAAAGTGGACTAGCTAGACTCTCAGAGACCCATTCCCAGTAACAGACCTCCAAAGTGGACTAGCTAGACTCTCAGAGACCCATTCCCAGTAACAGACCTCAAAGTGGACTAGCTAGACTCTCAGAGACCCATTCCCAGTAACAGACCTCAAAGTGGACTAGCTAGACTCTCAGAGACCCATTCCCAGTAACAGACCTCAAAGTGGACTAGCTAGACTCTCAGAGACCCATTCCCAGTAACAGACCTCAAAGTGGACTAGCTAGACTCTCAGAGACACATTCCCGGTAACAGACCTCAAAGTGGACTAGCTAGACTCTCAGAATGTATTAATTTCTGTCTCCGTCTCTAAGATTCAGGCAAGGGTTGGGGAGGTGGGGGAATGGGGGCGCTGCCGGGACAACACAGAGTTCTAAAGGTGAGCCACTTCATCAAAGAGACTCTTAGAGGCTTTGCTTGCTGTGTCGTGTCCTGGTGAGTGTGTGTGTGTCCTGGACACCTTCCAAACGCCACCGCCAACTTCCTGTCAGGCCTTCCTTGATGTTGCGGAGCTAGACGTACGTATCTGAGTGTGGTGGCACTGGTACACAGTGTGTGGGTGTGTGTAACACCCCCCACACACACATATGTCTGAATTAGCATTATCTTCAAGGCTCTTCGCCTTGAGAGAGAGAGAGAGAGAGAGAGAGAGAGAGAGAGAGAGAGAGAGAGAGAGAGAGAGAGAGAGAGAGAGAGAGAGAGAGAGAGAGAGAGAGAGAGAGAGAGAGAGAGAGACGAGAGAGAGAGAGAGAGAGATGAGAGAGAGAGAGAGAGAGAGAGAGAGAGAGAGAGAGAGAGAGAGAGAGAGATGGAGAGAGAGAGAGAGACAGAGAGAGAGAGAGAGAGAGACCATAGTCCCAATGGAAACCAGTTGCAGACTAGTGGGCCATCTGTGTTTCAAAGAGCTGAGCCTTTACATCCCAAATGGCACCCTATTCCCTACATAGTGCACGTCCTATGTGTGCCCTGGTCAAAAGAAGTGAGCTATATTGGGAATAGGGTGCCATTTGGGATGCAGAGTGAATTACTGCCACATATTAAAATACCTCCAGACAGCAACAGTGAATAAGGATGGAAGGAAGGGAGGAAACCTTTGGAAGATGGAAGAAGGGGAAGAGACGTCTTTGATGCGATCGCTCACTCAACTTTAATTTATCAGTTTGAGCATGTGCGGGGTGAGGTGGGGGCGGGAGGGACTGTGTGCAGTGGTGGAAAACGTACTCAATTGTCATACTTGAGTAAAAGTAAAGATACCTTAATAGAAAAGTGAAAGTCACCCAGTAAAATACTACTTGAGTTAAAGTCTAAAAGTATTTGGTTTTAAATATACTTAAGTATCAAAAGTAAATGGAATTGCTAAAAAGTACTTAAGTATCAAAAGTCAAAGTAAAAGTATAAATAATTTCAACTTCCTTATATTAAGCAAACCAGATGGCACAATATATATTTTTTTTTTTATTGACGGATAGCCAGGGGCACACTCCAACAATCAAACATAATTTACAAACGAAGCATTTGTGTTTAGTGAGTCCGCCAGATCAGAGGCAGTAGGGATGACCAGGGATGTTCTCTTGATAAGTGTGTGAATTTGACAATTTTCCTGTCAAAATGTAACGAGTACTTTTGGGTCTCAGGGAAAATGTGAGTAAAAAGTACATACTTTTCTTTAGGAATGTAGTGTAAAAGTAAAAGTAAAAGTTGCCAAAAACATAAATAGTAAAATAAAGTACAGATACCCCAAAAAACTACTTAAGTAGTACTTTAAAGTATTTTTACTTAAGTACTTTACACCACTGACTGTGTGTGTGTGCGTGCGTGCATACGTGCGTGTGTGTGTGTGTGTGTGATTGTGAGAGAGAGTGTAGAGGAAATTATGATTTTGTCTAATCATATCTCCATCCAAATCTCAATAATCCACTCCAATTTGTAGCTAGATAATTCTCTGTCCCAAGTGTATCTGTCTGTATATTCAATCCCTCATTCTACTCAGGGATAGCAGGCATGCGAAATGCACCACATCATACAGCCATCCCCATCTGGTGGACTAATACCACTCATAATAATCCTACCTATATTCTACACAGCTTTCTGATGGTGGATGGTTCACTTAATTTGGGCTGTTTGGTTTATTCATTTAATAAGAGAGAGAGAGAGAGAGAGAGAGAGAGAGAGAGAGAGAGAGAGAGAGAGAGAGAGAGAGAGAGAGAGAGAGAGAGAGAGAGAGAGAGAGAGAGAGAGAGAGAGAGAGAGAGAGTGAGAGAGAGAGAGATCCACGTCACAAAGTCTTCAAAAGAAATGATAGGTCTATCAATCTGATCAAATCACAATTGATTTAGTGCGTTTCACACTTTACAGAAACACATCTTTAAAAAGGAGAAAAATGAAGGAAGAAATATAATAATGAATAAATAAAACCAACGATCAGGGGTATCTTACTAAACAAGGTCATTCGATTATTATAATATAGTTAAAAATTTACAGCTATTCATCAGAATATATTTTTGAGGAAATATAGAGCTACGGATAGATATGCTATGATTTGTTTAAAGTATTTTGATAGATAACCGTTTCATAGTATACGAGAGAGAGAGAGAGAGAGAGAGAGAGAGAGAGAGAGAGAGAGAGAGAGAGAGAGAGAGAGAGAGAGAGAGAGAGAGAGAGAGAGAGAGAGAGAGAGAGAGAGTTTCTTCCTAGATTAGATTGCTATTGTTAATTTCTCCATCAAGGTGCAGTGAGACTATCACTTTGGGAACATCCCAAATGGTACCCTATTCACTATATGGGGTACTACTTTTGACCAGAGCCCCATGTGCCCTTTATCACCTTTTCACTGTAGCTATCCCTGTAGCTATCCCTGTAGCTATCCCTGCAGCTTTCACTGTAGCTATCCCTGCAGCTATCACTTCATTATCATTATTAAACGAGTGTTTACAACAATGAATCGGTAATCAATTAATTAGGAGCTTGATCTGATTAGCGACCTAATGGAGGGCAGAGGAACGGTTAGGATGATTGACCTGGATAAAGGACAGAAGATCACATACACACACACACACACACACACACGTACACATACACACATACACACACGTACACATTCACACACACTCAAGCGTGCAGAGGGGAGTGGATGGGCGAAGGGGGGGTGGAGAGGGATGGAGAGGGGGGGATGGAGAGGGGGATGGAGAGGGGAGTGGATGGGCGAAGGGGGTTGGAGAGGGGGATGGAGAGGGAGTGGATGGGCGAAGGGGGGGTTGGAGAGGGGGGGGATGGAGATGGGAGTGGATGGCGAAGGGGGGTTGGAGGGGGGATGGAGAGGGGGGATGGAGAGGGAGCGGATGGAGAGAGGGGGATGGAGAGGGGGATGGAGAGGGGTGGAGAGAGGAGTGGATGAGAGGGGGATGGAGGAGCGGATGGAGAGGGGGTGGAGAGGGGAGCGGATGGAGAGGGGGATGGAGAGGGAGGGATGGAGAGGGGGTGGAGATGGGGGGATGGAGAGGGGGTGGTGGTGAGAGGGGGATGGAGAGGGGGGGTGGAGAGGGGGATGGAGAGGGGTGTTTATGTCACAAACGGACAGCACTCTGACTGAAATAACATGCTATTTATATCATCTAATACTTTAATGAAATATTAATCATGTAAAATGTAATTAAATTAAAAGGATAAGTGACACAAGGATTACTGGACTTGATGCTGCTGCAGTGCTGAAACAAGCCCAGAGATAACCATCTGAATGAATATGAATGAATATGAGCAAAGAGCTACACACACACACACACACACACACACACACACACACACTGCATTATTAGGAAGTCACTTAATACACAAATTACAAGTGAAGGGTGGAAGGAGGGTGTGGGGGAAGGAGGGTGTGGGGGTAGTGGGGGAAGGAGGGTGTGGGGGTAGTGGGGGTAGTGGGGGAAGGAGGGTGTGGGGTAGTGGGGGAAGGAGGGTGTGGGGTAGTGGGGGGTAGTGGGGGAAGGAGGGTAAGGAGGGTGTGGGGGGTAGTGGGGTAAGGAGGGTGTGGGGTAGTGGGGGAAGGAGGGTGTGGGGTTGGGGGAAGGAGGGTGTGGGGGTAGGGGGGAAGGAGGGTGTGGGGGGTAGTGGGGGAAGGAGGGTGTGGGGTAGGGGGGTAAGGAGGGTGTGGGGGTAAGGAGGGTGTGGGGGTAGTGGGGGAAGGAGGGTGGGGGTAGCGGGGAAGGAGGGTGTGGGGGTAGTGGGGGAAGGAGGGTGTGGGGGTAGTGGGGGAAGGAGGGTGTGTGGGGTAGTGGGGGAAGGAGGGTGTGGGGGTAGTGGGGAAGGAGGGTGTGGGGGTAGTGGGGGAAGGAGGGTGTGGGGGTAGTGGGGAAGGAGGGTGTGGGGGTAGTGGGGGAAGGAGGGTGTGGGGGTAGTGGGGGAGGAGGGTGTGGGGGTAGTGGGGGGAAGGAGGGTGTGGGGTAGTGGGGGAAGGAGGGTGTGGGGGTAGTGGGGGAAGGAGGGTGTGGGGGTAGTGGGGGAAGGAGGGTGTGGGGGTAGTGGGGGAAGGAGGGTGTGGGGGTAGTGGGGGAAGGAGGGTGTGGGGGAAGGAGGGGGTAGGGGGTAGTGGGGGGAAGGAGGGTGTGGGGGTAGTGGGGGAAGGAGGGGTGTGGGGGAAGGAGGGTGTGGGGGGTAGTGGGGGAAGGAGGGTGTGGGGGTAGTGGGGAAGGAGGGTGTGGGGGGTAGTGGGGAAGGAGGGTGTGGGGGTAGTGGGGGAAGGAGGGTGTGGGGGTAGGGGGAAGGAGGGTGTGGGGGTAGTGGGGGAAGGAGGGTGTGGGGGTAGTGGGGGAAGGAGGTGTGGGGGTAGTTGGGGAAGGAGGGTGTGGGGGGTAGTGGGGGAAGGAGGGTGTGGGGGTAGTGGGGAAGGAGGGTGTGGGGGTAGTGGGGGTAAGGAGGGTGTGGGGGTAGTGGGGTAAGGAGGGTGTGGGGGTAGTGGGGGAAGGAGGGTGTGGGGTAAGGAGGGTGGGGGTAGTAGGGGTAAGGAGGGTGTGGGGGTAGTGGGGGAAGGAGGGTGTGGGGGTAGGGGGGAAGGAGGTGTGGGGGGTAGTGGGGTAAGGAGGGTGTGGGGGTAGTGGGGGAAGGAGGGTGTGGGAGGGGTTGGGGGTAGTGGGGTAAGGAGGGTGTGGGGGTAGTTGGGGAAGGAGGGTGTGGGGTAAGGAGGTGTGGGGGTAGTGGGGGAAGGAGGGTGGGGGTAGTGGGGTGAGTGGGGGTGTGGGGGGGGGGGGTAGTGGGGGAAGGAGGGTGTGGGGGTAGTGGGGGGAAGGAGGGTGGGGGGTAGGGGGGAAGGAGGGTGTGGGGGGTAGTGGGGGAAGGAGGGTGTGGGGGTAGTGGGGGAAGGAGGGTGTGGGGGTAGTGGGGGAAGGAGGGTGTGGGGGTAGGGGGGAAGGAGGGTGTGGGGGTAGTGGGGGAAGGAGGGTGTGGGGGTAGTGGGGGAAGGAGGGTGTGGGGTAGTGGGGAAGGAGGGTGTGGTGGGAGGAGGGTGTGGGGGTAGTGGGGGAAGGAGGGTGTGGGGGTAGTGGGGGAATTTGTAACAAGGATTGGGAGATGTGTTCGCTGTGTTGATATGAAACATGGTTAAGCGTATTTGCTGCTAATCAAAAAGGGTATTAGTTATGTATTATTATTATTATTATCATTATTATTATGTGTAATCATGATCAAGTCCAAATAGAAAGCCCCACAAGTAATATTCTAATATTGGATACGTATAGTTAATACTGTATTAAAGGGTTCATTGACCACCACTATTTGATCTACTGTGATCAGAATGACCTCATGTTCATCCTCATTTTCTGAGTGTTCGGGTTTCTGTGTGTGTGTGTGTGTGTGTGTGTGTGTCTGTGTGTGTGTGTGTGTGTGTGTGTGTGTCTCTCTCTCTCTCTCTGTGTGTATGTGTGTGTGTGTGTGTGTGTGTGTGTGTGTGTGTGTGTGTGTGTGTGTGTCTCTCTCTCTGTGTGTGTGTATGTGTGTGTGTGTTTGTGTGTGTGTTTGTATGTCATAGAGAGAGAAGGGGATTTATCTCATAGTATTAATTACAAGTACATTTGCTTTTATGAGATTACAATTGTTGTTAATAATTATACAATTATTATTGTGATTATTATTATGTTATTAATATGATATTATTACAATTATATAATTGTTTTATATAATAGCGATTTTAAAATCTGTGCCTCGTCACTGTTGAGTGGTTGGCTGCATTGACTTGGTCAGATTAATAATCCCATCCAGTAGCTGTATTTACAGTAATAGTTTAAAACTCATATTCAAAGCTCATTAGGAGATAATCTCCAGATTGACATCAACGATAATCCAGTTATTGTGTTCCAATCTCCTCACCACCCCTGGCCTAGAGCCTGACTAGTGCTGAACGACCATGTCTCTTCCAGAGTTATTTAAAATGTAAAATGTAAGCTAGAGAGAAATATGGATTTGGCACCTGTGTTAAAACATTAAACAGCTAATGTAAATAATGAAGATGTGTTTCTGTCTGGAGCAGGAGATGCTACAGGTCAGTGGTACACACAGACATCTACTAAAGCCGCCTGTCATGTGTAGACATATTTCTGAAAATGTGGGCACAGTCAGAATGTAGACAAGATCAGGACAAAGGACGCATGTTAGCGCCACGTTACACTGTGAAGCATATAGCCTAGCTAGCCTACACTGTTACACTGTGAAGCATTTAGCCTAGCTAGCCTACACTGTTACACTGTGAAGCATTTAGCCGAGCTAGCCTACACTGTTACACTGTGAAGCATTTAGCCTAGCTAGCCTACACTGTTACACTGTGAAGCATTTAGCCTAGCTAGCCTACACTGTTACACTGTTAAGCATTTAGCCTAGCTAGCCTACACTGTTACACTGTGAATAATTTAGCCTAGCTAGCCTACACTGTTACACTGTGAAGCATTTAGCCTAGCTAGCCTACACTGTTACACTGTGAAGCATTTAGCCTAGCTAGCCTACACTGTTACACTGTGAAGCATTTAGCCGCGCTAGCCTATACTGTTAGCGCCAGGTATAAACGAGGCTTCTGTCTCTTTCTATTTTCTCTCTCTCAATTTCAATTCAGTTTAAATTCAAGGGGCTTTATTGGCATGGGAAACGTATGTTAACATTGCCAAAGCAAGTGAAGTAGATAGTAAACAAAAAGTGAAATAAACAATAAATATTAACAGTAAACATTACACTCAGAAGTTCCAAAATAATAAAGATATTTCAAATGTCATATTATGTATATACATACCCCTTAGCCAAATACATTTAAACTCAGTTTTCACAATTCCTGACATTTAATCCTAGTAATAAGTCCCTGTCTTAGGTCAGTTAGGATCACCACTTTATTTTAAGAATGTGAAATGTCAGAATAATAGTAGAGAGAATGATATATTTCAGCTTTTATTTCTTTCATCACATTCCCAGTGGGTCAGAAGTTTACATACACTCAATTAGTATTTGGTAGCATTGCCTTTAAATTGTTTAACTTGGGTCAAACGTTTCGGGTTGCCTTCCACAAGCTTCCCATAACAAGTTGGGTGAATTTTGGCCGATTCTTCCTGACAGAGCTGGTGTAACTGAGTCAGGTTTGTAGGCCTCCTTGCTCACACATGCTTTTTCAGTTCTGCCCACAAATTTTCTATAGGATTGAGGTCAGGGCTTTGTGATGGCCACTCCAATACCTTGACTTTGTTGTCCTTAAGCCATTTTGCCACAACTTTGGAGGTATGCTTGGGGTCATTGTCCATTTGGAAGACTCATTTGCGACCAACCTTTAACTTCCTGACTGATGTCTTGAGATGTTGTTTCAATATATCCACATAATTTTCCTTCCTCATGATGCAATCTATTTTGTGAAGTGCACCAGTCCCTCCTGCAGCAAAGCACCCCCACAGCATGATGCTGCCACCTCCGTGCTTCACGGTTGGGATGGTGTTCTTCGACTTGCAAGCATTCCCCTTTTTCCTCCAAACATAACGATGGCCAAACAGTTATATTTTTGTTTCATCTGACCAGAGGACATTTCTCCAAAAAGTAAGATCTTTGTCCCCATGTGCAGTTGCAAACCGTAGTCTGGCTTTTTTATGGCGGTTTTGGAGCAGTGGCTTCTTCCTTGCTGAGCGGCCTTTCAGGTTATGTCGATATAGGACTCGTTTTACTGTGGATATAGATACTTTTGTACCTGTTTCCTCCAGCATCTTCACAAGGTCCTTTGCTGTTGTTCTGGGATTGATTTGCACTTTTTGCACCAAAGTACGTTCATCTCTAGGAGACAGAATGTGTCTCCTTCCTGAGCGGTATGACGGCTGCGTGGTCCCATTGTGTTTATACTTCCATACTATTGTTTGTACAGATGAACGTGGTACCTTCAGGCGTTTGGAAATTGCTCCCAAGGATGAACCAGACTTGTGGAGGTTTACACATTTTTTCTGAGGTCTTGGCTGATTTCTTTTGATTTTCCCATGATGTCAAGCAAAGAGGCACTGAGTTTGAAGGTAGGCCTTGAAATACATCCACAGGTACACCTCCAATTGACTCAAATGATGTAAATTAGCCTATCAGAAGCTTCTAAAGCCATGACATAATTTTCTGGAATTTTCCAAGCTGTTTATAGGCACAGTCAACTTAGTGTATGTAAACTTCTGACCCACTGGAATTGTGATACAGTGAATTATAAGTGAAATAATCTGACTGTAAACAATTGTTGGAAAAATGACTTGTGTCATGCACAAAGTAGATGTCCTAACCGACTTGCCAAAAGTATAGTTTGTTAACAAGAAATGTGTGGAGTGGTTGAAAAACGAGTTTTAATGACTCCAACCTAAGCGTATGTAAACTTCCGATTTCAACTGTATATACAGTGTTGTAACAATGTGCAAATAGTTAACGTACAAATGGGAAAATAAATAAACATAAATATGGGTTGTATTTACAATGGTGTTTGTTCTTCACTGGTTGCCCTTTTCTTGTGGCAACAGGTCACAAATCTTGCTGCTGTGATGCCACACTGTGGTATTTCACCCAGTAGATATGTGAGTTTATCAAAATTTTGATGGATTCTTCAATTACATTGAGCTGATTTCTCTCTCTCTCTCTCTCTCTCTCTCTCTCTCTCTCTCTCTCTCTCTCTCTCTCTCTCTCTCTCTCTCTCTCTCTCTCTCTCTCTTTCTCTCTCCCTCTCTCTCTTTCTCTTGTTCTCTCTCTCAATTCAATTCAATTCAATTCAATTTAAGGGCTTTATTGGCATGGGAAACGTATGTTAACATTGCCAAAGCAAGTGAAGTAGATAGTAAACAAAAGTGAAATAAACAATACATATTAACAGTAAACATTACACTCACACAAGTTCCAAAAGAATAAAGACATTTCAAATGTCATATTATGTATATATACAGTGTTGTTACAATGTGCAAATAGTTAATGTACAAATGGGAAAATAAATAAACATAAATATGGGTTGTATTTACAATGGTATTTGTTCTTCACTGGTTGCCCTTTTCTTGTGGCAACAGGTCACAAATCTTGCAGCTGTGATGGCACACTGTGGTTTTTCACTCAGTAGATAAGGGAGTTTATCAAAATTGGGTTTGTTTTCGAATTCTTTGTGGATCTGTGTAATCTGAGGGAAATATGTGTCTCTAATATGGTCATACATTTGGCAGGAGGTTAGGAAGTGCAGCTCAGTTTCCACCTCATTTTGTGGGCATTGTGCACATAGCCTGTTTTCTCTTGAGAGCCAGGTCTGCCTACGGAGGCCTTTCTCAATAGCAAGGCTATGCTCACTGAGTCTGTACATAGTCAAAGCTTTCCTTAAGTTTGGGTCAGTCACAGTGGTCAGGTATTCTGCCACTGTGTACTCTCTGTTTAGGGCCAAATAGCATTCTAGTTTGCTCTGTTTTTTTGTTTGTTCTTTCCAATGTGTCAAGTAATTTTCTTTTTGTTTTCTCATGATTTGGTTGGGTCTAATTGTGTTGTTGTTGTTGTTGTTGTTGTCTTGGGGCTCTGTGGGGTCTGTTTGTGTGTGTGAACAGAGCCCCAGGACCAGCTTACTCTTCTCCAAGTTCATCTCTCTGTAGGTGATGGCTTTGTTATGGAAGGTTTGGGAATCGCTTCCTTTTAAGTGGTTATAGAATTTAACGGCTCTTTTCTGGATTTTGATAATTAGCGGGTATTGGCCTAATTCTGCTCTGCATGCATTATTTGGTGTTTTACGTTGTACACAGCGGATGTTTTTGCATAATTCTGTCCCATTTTGTGAATTCTTGGTTGGTGAGCGGACCCCAGAACTCACAACCATAAAGGGCAATGGGTTCTAAAACTGATTCAAGTATTTTTAGCCAGATGCTAATTGGTATGTCAAATGTTATGTCCCTTTTGATGGCATAGAAGGCCCTTCTTGCCTTGTCTCTCAGATCGTTCACAGCTTTGTGGAAGTTACCTGTGGCGCTGATGTTTAGGCCGAGGTATGTATAGTTTTTTGTGTGCTCTTGGGCAACGGTGTCTAGATGGAATTTGTATTTGTGGTCTCTCACTCTCTCTATCTCTCTTCCTTCTCTCTCTCTCTCTCTCTCTCTCTCTCTCTGTCTCTGTCTCTGTCTCTGTCTCTGTCTCTGTCTCTCTCTTTCTCTTTCTCTTTCTCTTTCTCTTTCTCTTTCTCTTTCTCTCTCTCTTTCTCTTTCTCTTTCTCTCTTTCTTTCTCCCACTCTCTCTCTCTTTCTCTCTCCCACTCTCTCTCTCTCTTTCTCTCTTCCACTCTCTCTCTTTCTCTCTCCCACTCTCTCTTTCTCTCTCTCGCTCTTCTCTTTCTCTCTCCCACTCTCTCTCTCTCTCTCTCTCTCTCTCTCTCTCTCTCTCTCTCTCTCTCTCTCTCTCTCTCTCTCTCTCTCTCTCTCTCTCTCTCTCTCTCTCTCTCTCTCACTCTCTCTCTCTCTCTCTCTCTCTCTCCCTCTCTCTCTCTCTCTCTCTCTCTCTCTCTCTCTCTCTCTCTCGCTCTCTCTCTCTCTCTCTCTCTCTCTCTCTTTCTCTCTCCCTCTCTCTCCCTCTCTCTTTTTATCTCTGTCTCTCGCTCTCTCTCTCTCTCTCTCTCTCTCTCTCTCTCTCTCTCTCTCTCTCTCTCAATTCAATTTCAATTGAAGGGCTTTATTGGCATGGGAAACATATGTTTATATTGCCAAAGCAAGTGAAATAGATAGTAAACAAAAGTGAAATAAACAAAAAATATATAGTAAACATTACACTCACACAAGTTCCAAAAGAATAAAGACATTTCAAATGTCATATTATGTCTATATACAGTGTTGTAATGATGTGCAAATAGTTAAATTAATATTAATATAGGTTGTATTTACAGTGGTGTTTGTTTTTCACTGGTTGCCCTTTTCAAGTCACAAATCTTGCTGATGTGATGTCACACTGTGGTATTTCACCCAATAGATATGGGAGTTCATCAAAATTGGATTTGTTTTCGAATTCTTTGTGGGTCTGTGTAATCTGAGGGAAATATGTGTTTCTAATATGGTCATAGATTTGGCAGGAGGTTAGGAAGTGCAGCTCAGTTTCCACCTCATTTTGTGGGCAGTATTCACATAGCCTGTCTTCTCTTGAGAGCCAGGTCTGCCTTCGGAAAATAATCACCCACACAGACAAGGAAGCAGAGCGAACACTTATACCATGACTAATGAGGGAATAAGGACCAGGTGTGTGTGATTGAAGACAAGATAAATGGAGTGATGATAAATGGATTGGCAGTAGCTAGTAAGCCTGTGACGCCGAACGCTGAAACCTGCCCGAACAAGGAGGGGAGGCAGCCTCGGCGGGAAGTTGTGACAGTATCCCCCCCTTGACGCGCGGCTCCAGCAGCGCACCGACCCTGGCCTCGGGGACGGCCAGGAGGACGCGGAGCAGGGCGAGCCGGATGGCGACGGTGGAAATCCCGTAACAGGGAGGGATCGAGGATATCCCTCACCGGGACCCAGCACCGTTCCTCCAGACCGTACCCCTCCCACTCCACGAGGTACTGAAGGCCCCCCACCTGACGCCTCAAATCCAGGATGGAACGGGCAGAGTACGCCGGGGACCCCTCGATGTCAAGAGGAGCTGGAGGGACCTCCCGCACCTCAGCCTCCTGGAGTGGACCAGCTACCACCGGCCTGAGGAGAGACACATGAAACGAGGGGTTAATATGGTAATCAGGGGGGAGTAATAACCTGTAAGTGACCTCGTTGACTCTCCTCAGGATTTTGAATGGCCCCACAAACCACGGGCTCAGCTTCCGGCAGGGCAGGTGGAGGGGCAGATTCCGGGTCGAGAGCCAGACCCGATCTCCCGGTACAAAGACGGGGGCCTCACTGCGGTGGTGGTCAGCGTTGTCCTTCTGACGACGCACGGCACATTGGAGGTGAACGTGGGCATCATTCCACGTCTCCTCCACGCGCCGAAACCAGTCATCCACCGCAGGAGCCTCGGTCTGGCTCTGGTGCCACGGTACCAGAACCGGTTGGTAACCTAGAATACACTGGAAAAGCGTTAGGTTAGTGGAGGATTGGCGGAGAGAGTTCTGGGCATATTCTGCCCATGGCAAGAACACCGACCTCTCCCCCGGCCGGTCCTGGCAGTAGGACCGCAGGAACCTACCCACGTCCTGATTTACCCGTTCCACCTGCCCATTACTCTTGGGGTGGAACCCAGAGGTCAGGCTGACCGAGACCCCCAGACGTTCCATGAACGCCTTCCAGACCTTGGACGTGAACTGGGGACCTCGGTCGGACACATCCTCTGGTACCCCATAGTTCCGGAAGACGTGTGTAAACAGGGCCTCCGCAGTTTGCAGGGCCGTGGGGAGACCGGGCAGAGGTGACCAGAGGAGGGTGACGCGTGTGCCCAGTAGATCAGACGATCACGGATAAGAGCAGGCACGTACTGTAGCCCAGCTGGACACTGAGGTGGAGATGGATCCGTGCGTAATGCCTGCTCTATATCCACGTCCATCGCCCATACTACCGGCGCCACAATGCAGGAGGCCGGGAGTATGGGAGTGTTGTCTCTGGGCCTCTCCTCTGTATCATACAGCCGGGACAGCACGTCTGCCTTCACGTTCTTCGTACCCGGGATGTATGATAGAGTGAAATCAAACCGGGTGAAGAATAGGGCCGACCTGGCCTGGCGAGGATTCAGCCTCCTCGCTGCCCGGATGTACTCCAGGTTACAGTGGTCCATCCAGATGAGGAAAGGGTGTTTCGCCCCCTCAAGCCAATGCCTCCACACGGTCAAGGCTCGGACAACAGCCAACAGCTCCTGATCACCAACGCCGTAGTTCTGCTCCGCCGGGCTTAGCTTCTTGGAGAAGAAGGCACAGGGGCGGAGCTTGGGCGGTGTGCCCGAGCGTTGAGACAGGACAGCGCCTATCCCTACCTCGGACGCATCCACCTCCACTACGAACAGTAGTGATGGATCGGGGTGGACCAGTACTGGGGCGAACTGCGGGGTGAACAGACCCCGCAGTTTGCTGAAGGCCAGGTCAGCCTCAGCAGACCAGTGGAGCCTGGACGGCCCACCCTTCAACAGGGAGGTAATGGGAGCTGCAACCTTGCCAAAGCCCCGGATAAACCTCTGATAGTAGTTGGCAAAGCCAAGGAAGCGCTGCACCTCCTTAACCGTGGTTGGAGTCGGCCAATTACGCACGGCTGAGATCACTCCAGTCACACCCTGATCACTGTGCTGATTGGATGTGGAAGGAGATCACTCCAGTCACACCCTGATCACTGTGCTGATTGGATGTGGAAGGAGCTCACTCCAGTCACACCCTGATCAATGTGCTGATTGGATGTGGAAGGAGCTCACTCCAGTCACACTCTGATCAATGTGCTGATTGGATGTGGAAGGAGCTCACTCCAGTCACACTCTGATCAATGTGCTGATTGGATGTGGAAGGTAGCTTAGTGGTTAAGAGCGTTGTGCCAGTAACTGAAAGGTCGCTGGTTCCAAGCCGACTAGGTGAAAAATCTGTCGTTGTGCCCTTGAGCAAGGCACTTAACCCTAATTGCTCCTGTAAATCGCTCTGGATAAGAGCGTCTGCTAAATGACGTAAATGTAAAGGTGCCATGATGCATTTGCAGTTCTATGGTGTTGAAAATGCTTCCACCGTCATAGAGGTGTTGATCAGTCCTTATTTTACACTGGAGAGTGACAACTCTTTTGTTTGCTGTAAAATATACCTTGAATAATTAATTTCATAATTGTCTCTGACAGTTTTTTAATTTCTGGAGTAAAGGTTCAACATGGATGAGAAAATAGTTTTTTTTTTTTAAATACTGTTTTGTTTTATAATCCAACCTTGCATCCTAACATGAATTATGAAGAAACGTTTCCTCACACAAAGGCAAAGGTCACTATTAGAATACACCTCTTTTTTTTTTTTTCTCTGACATCAAATTGTGCAAAATATGCCTGTTCCTACATTAAAAGCCGACAGGCCTGTTGAGATATTGTAGATGTTAGATTTATGTAACTGTCAGAATCACTGACACAAGGGAGTCAAGCCTGAAACAGACTGACAACAGTTTTCCATTTCATACACTTTGTTTATCAGGGAAGGAAATAGTGTCATACACTGCTGGGTTGTTGTGTCCCTGGAGTGAGATTGTTCTATTCCTTTTCTATAAATATCTCCTCACACTCCAGATAGCGATCAGTTGATGAATTGCTAGAGAACACTATTATCGCACGCATTTATAATAATTTGGTACCGTGTGAACTTGTGGACAGAAGTTATTTTCCTGCAAATAGTTTAGTAATTATATCTGCGTTATCTAGCGGAGCGACCCGGTGGCGAACTCTTTGAAATATGGGCTTCTCTTTAGCAAGGCGACGATGCCAAAATACACTCACAACACTGATAAACAACCACATATAATTGCATTTATTTGCATTTTTAAATCATGTCATGAGAAATAAATGTGTTTGTAGGCTAATAAACAACTCTTCAGTGGTTGTGTAAATTGGATAAGTGAGAACGATCAGGGAGCATTTTAGCACAAAACAAAAGCATCTGTCTTTGATTTTACACATCCTTCAGTTCCACTATGTATCTCACAATGTTGTGTACTGAGAGGATACAGTGGGGTCCCAAAATGATTGACACCCTTGATAAAGATGAGCAATAATGACTGTATCAAATAAATAATTAAAATACTGAGATATATTATTTGCTAAAAAGACATTGGAAATTATATTATTATATACTAATACAGCAATTGCTCAGAGAAATAGATTTTGTTTAACAAGAAAGAAAAATCTCTTAAAAGGTTGGGGTCATAATGGGCGACACCCCTAAAGAGTCTTATAAATAAAGTTTTGCATTTGGTCTCAAATTCCTAGCACACAATGACTACCTCAGCAGCATACCACCCTGCATCCCACTGCTGGCTTACTCCTGAAGCGAAGCAGGGTTGGTCCTGGACGTGAGACCAGATGCTGCTGGAAGTGGTGTTGGAGGGCCAGTAGGAGACACTCTTTCTTCCAGTCAAAAAAATAATAATCCCAATGCTCCAGGTCAGTGATTGGGGACAGTGCAGCGTGCTGTTCCCCAGGTTGTTGCTGTAAATGAGAATGTTCCTGTCAATTCAAATCTGGTATAGGAACAAAAAGAGGTCAATACAGGTCTTCTAAAATAGACTAGTATTTTAATTAATGCAAACACTTGAATTGGTAAATATGATGTTCGTATATACGGCCCACTGAAAAACCACGCAGGGCAGTCAGAGAACTGAGCCATTGTTATAAGTTCTTCTTTAAATACTCTGACAGAGATAGTTCCTGCTCCAAGCAGGCCTATCAGAGTAGAGACTGAGCGTGGTTTTAGACTTACTCAGCCTATCGTTGGCGCACAGGCTGGTCCCAGCCCCTTGGCGCTTCACTGTTGCCAGGCATTAGTTGTTATCTCCACAACTTGTCTCGAGTCAGCAACCTCAGACATCTTTGTAGCAGAACACATGTCCTTGAGCGGTTTAACAAAGAGGCAGTGTGTGTGTATGTGAGACACAAGTCTTATCTCATCCTACCCCCTAACAGTTCCCCACATTAATCACAGCTTGTTATATTAAACAATCTATATCAGTACAGTACAAACCTATTATGTTTAATCATTAATGTATTATTTCTAAGCTAGGCATCACATCTAGTTATAAGAAAATAGAACCCCACAATCCCCCTTTTCACACCCGCTGGGTGTGAACCCAAAATAAGAAATTTCAGGGAAATGTAGGATTCCCCCTTTTGACACCCACTAGGGTGTCACTCATTAAAATACAATACAAATAAAAAGAATCACACTTTTATTAATAGGCAATAATGATAATAAAAAATAAAACCCCTCAGTCCTTCCATCTACAATAAGAATAGAATATCTTCCTAAGCACTTTAACATTAATGTGGATGCTACCATGGTTACGGATAATCCTGAATGAATCATGAATAATGGTGAGTGAGAAAGTTACAGAGGGTTAAATATCCCCAAGACATGCTAACCTTCCCTGATATTGGTAATGGTGAGAGGTTAGTTAGCATGTTTTGGGGGTATGATCTTTGACCTTGTGTAACTTCCGTAATCATGGTAGCATTCACAATCATGTAGAGGTGTTTTCGAAACATATTCTATTCATATTTACAATAAAAGTGACTCCAAAATGACACAATACATGATTGAACATTAATTTCTATTGGACACAAAATAATAATATGAAACAACCAAAACAAACTGCAAATGCATCCAACAAGTTTGTAAAGTCACAAGCTTGATGTATTCATTGTGTGCTATGAATATGGGACCAAATACGAAACTTTTGAATATTCATAAGAACCTTTAGGGGTTTCAATAATTTAGACCCCTACCTTTTTGAGGAAAAATGTATTATTGTTAAACTAAAATGTATTTCTCTGAGCAATTGTATTAGTATAAAATAATATAATTTCCCAATTTTTTGGAACATACAATATTTCTCAGTACATGAATTACGAAATTTCATACAGTCAATGACCACGTTTCCATCCACAGTTTAAAAAAAATCACAACAGCTGTGATGAAAACAGGAAGTTTCGGTACAATTGTATAAATGTCAACAGATCGTTTGTTTGTTCGACATGTTGGGATCTTTTTGTATACGTAAAATGTCTTATGCGAGAAATGACAGTGGAAACTCGTTTACGCGCAAATGTTGATCTAATAACCATCATATCGAAGTAAACTTGAAGTCACATGATGACATAGTTTGTGGTCCTCCCACTACGACTCGAGAAAGCATGCAGTTTATTAGGCTACATGTGAAATAAGTTATAATGAACTTCACAGGGTGGTGAAAGTACACGGTGATGAGCTTGATGCTCCTTTATAACAGGGAGACTAGTCTAGACTACACTAATACCACTAACCCACTCAGGTAAACAGGGAGACTAGTCTACACTACACTAATACCACTAACCCACTCAGGGAAACAGGGAGACTAGTCTACACTACACTAATACCACTAACCCACTCAGGGAAACAGGGAGACTAGTCTAGACTACACTAATACCACTAACCCACTCAGGTAAACAGGGAGACTAGTCTACACTACACTAATACCACTAACCCACTCAGGTAAACAGGGAGACTAGTCTACACTACACTAATACCACTAACCCACTCAGGTAAACAGGGAGACTAGTCTACACTACACTAATACCACTAACCCACTCAGGTAAACAGGGAGACTAGTCTACACTACACTAATACCACTAACCCACTCAGGTAAACAGGAGACTAGTCTACACTACACTAATACCACTAACCCACTCAGGTAAACAGGGAGACTAGTCTACACTACACTAATACCACTAACCCACTCAGGGAAACAGGGAGACTAGTCTACACTACACTAACACCACTAACCCACTCAGGGAAACAGGAGACTAGTCTACACTACACTAATACCACTAACCCACTCAGGTAAACAGGAGACTAGTCTACACTACACTAATACCACTAACACACTCAGGTAAACAGGGAGACTAGTCTACACTACACTAATACCACTAACCCACTCAGTTAAACAGGGAGACTAGTCTACACTACACTAATACCACTAACCCACTCAGGTAAACAGGGAGACTAGTCTACACTACACTAATACCACTAGCCCACTCGGGTAAACAGGGAGACTAGTCTACACTACACTAATACAACTAACCCACTCAGGTAAACAGGGAGACTAGTCTACACTACACTAATACCACTAACCCACTCAGGTAAACAGGAGACTAGTCTACACTACACTAATACCACTAACCCACTCAGGTAAACAGGGAGACTAGTCTACACTACACTAATACCACTAACCCACTCAGGGAAACAGGGAGACTAGTCTACACTACACTAATACCACTAACCCACTCAGGTAAACAGGGAGACTAGTCTACACTACACTAATACCACTAACCCACTCAGGGAAACAGGGAGACTAGTCTACACTACACTAATACCACTAACCCACTCAGGTAAACAGGAGACTAGTCTACACTACACTAATACCACTAACCCACTCAGGTAAACAGGGAGACTAGTCTACACTACACTAATACCACTAACCCACTCAGGTAAACAGGGAGACTAGTCTACACTACACTAATACCACTAACCCACTCAGGTAAACAGGGAGACTAGTCTACACTACACTAATACCACTAACCCACTCAGGGAAACAGGGAGACTAGTCTACACTACACTAATACCACTAACCCACTCAGGTAAACAGGGAGACTAGTCTACACTACACTAATACCACTAACCCACTCAGGGAAACAGGAGACTAGTCTACACTACACTAATACCACTAACCCACTCAGGTAAACAGGGAGACTAGTCTACACTAATACCACTAACCCACTCAGGTAAACAGGGAGACTAGTCTACACTACACTAATACCACTAACCCACTCAGGTAAACGGGGAGACTAGTCTACACTACACTAATACCACTAACCCACTCAGGTAAACGGGGAGACTAGTCTACACTACACTAATACCACTAACCCACTCAGGTAAACGGGGAGACTAGTCTACACTACACTAATACCACTAACCCACTCAGGTAAACAGGGAGACTAGTGTACACTACACTAATACCACTAACCCACTCAGGTAAACAGGGAGACTAGTCTACACTACACTAATACCACTAACCCACTCAGGTAAACAGGGAGACTAGTCTACACTACACTAATACCACTAACCCACTCAGGTAAACAGGGAGACTAGTCTACACTACACTAATACCACTAACCCACTCAGGGAAACAGGGAGACTAGTCTACACTACACAATTACCACTAACCCACTCAGGTAAACAGGGAGACTAGTCTACACTACACTAATACCACTAACCCACTCAGGTAAACAGGGAGACTAGTCTACACTACACTAATACCACTAGCCCACTCAGGTAAACAGGGAGACTAGTCTACACTACACTAATACCACTAACCCACTCAGGTAAACAGGGAGACTAGTCTACACTACACTAATACCACTAACCCACTCAGGGAAACAGGGAGACTAGTCTACACTACACTAATACCACTAACCCACTCAGGTAAACAGGGAGACTAGTCTACACTACACTAATACCACTAACCCACTCAGGTAAACAGGGAGACTAGTCTACACTACACTAATACCACTAACACACTCAGGTAAACAGGGAGACTAGTCTACACTACACTAATACCACTAACCCACTCAGGTAAACAGGGAGACTAGTCTACACTACACTAATACCACTAACCCACTCAGGTAAACAGGGAGACTAGTCTACACTACACTAATACCACTAACCCACTCAGGTAAACGGGGAGACTAGTCAACACTACACTAATACCACTAACCCACTCAGGGAAACAGGGAGACTAGTCTACACTACACTAATACCACTAACCCACTTAGGGAAACAGGGAGACTAGTCTACACTACACTAATACCACTAACCCACTCAGGTAAACAGGGAGACTAGTCTACACTACACTAATACCACTAACCCACTTAGGGAAACAGGGAGACTAGTCTACACTACACTAATACCACTAACCCACTCAGGGAAACAGGGAGACTAGTCTACACTACACTAATACCACTAACCCACTCAGGTAAACAGGGAGACTAGTCTACACTACACTAATACCACTAACCCACGCAGGTAAACAGGGAGACTAGTCTACACTACACTAATACCACTAACCCACTCAGGTAAACAGGGAGACTAGTCTACACTACACTAATACCACTAACCCACTCAGGGAAACAGGGAGACTAGTCTACACTACACTAATACCACTAACCCACTCGGGTAAACAGGGAGACTAGTCTACACTACACTAATACCACTAACCCACTCAGGGAAACAGGGAGACTAGTCTACACTACACTAATACCACTAACCCACTCAGGTAAACAGGGAGACTAGTCTAGACTACACTAATACCACTAACCCACTCAGGTAAACAGGGAGACTAGTCTACACTACACTAATACCACTAACACACTCAGGGAAACAGGGAGACTAGTCTACACTACACTAATACCACTAACCCACTCAGGGAAACAGGGAGACTAGTCTACACTACACTAATACCACTAACCCACTCAGGTAAACAGGGAGACTAGTCTAGACTACACTAATACCACTAACCCACTCAGGGAAACAGGGAGACTAGTCTACACTACACTAATACCACTAACCCACCCAGGTAAACAGGGAGACTAGTCTACACTACACTAATACCACTAACCCACTCAGGTAAACAGGGAGACTAGTCTACACTACACTAATACCACTAACCCACTCAGGTAAACAGGGAGACTAGTCTACACTACACTAATACCACTAACCCACTCAGGTAAACAGGGAGACTAGTCTACACTACACTAATACCACTAACCCACTCAGGTAAACAGGGAGACTAGTCTACACTACACTAATACCACTAACCCACTCAGGTAAACAGGGAGACTAGTCTACACTACACTAATACCACTAACCCACTCAGGTAAACAGGGAGACTAGTCTACACTACACTAATACCACTAACCCACTCAGGGAAACAGGGAGACTAGTCTACACTACACTAATACCACTAACCCACTCAGGGAAACAGGGAGACTAGTCTACACTACACTAATACCACTAACCCACTCAGGGAAACAGGGAGACTAGTCTACACTACACTAATACCACTAACCCACTCAGGTAAACAGGGAGACTAGTCTACACTACACTATTACCACTAACCCACTCAGGTAAACAGGGAGACTAGTCTACACTACACTAATACCACTAACCCACTCAGGGAAACGGGGAGACTAGTCTACACTACACTAATACCACTAACCCACTCAGGTAAATGGGGAGACTAGTCTACACTACACTAATACCACTAACCCACTCAGGTAAACAGGGAGACTAGTCTACACTACACTAATACCACTAGCCCACTCAGGTAAACAGGGAGACTAGTCTACACTACACTAATACCACTAACCCACTCAGGTAAACAGGGAGACTAGTCTACACTACACTAATACCACTAACCCACTCAGGTAAACAGGGAGACTAGTCTACACTACACTAATACCACTAACCCACTCAGGTAAACAGGGAGACTAGTCTACACTACACTAATACCACTAACCCACTCAGGTAAACAGGGAGACTAGTCTAGACTACACTAATACCACTAGCCCACTCAGGTAAACAGGGAGACTAGTCTACACTACACTAATACCACTAACCCACTCAGGTAAACAGGGAGACTAGTCTACACTACACTAATACCACTAACCCACTCAGGGAAACAGGGAGACTAGTCTACACTACACTAATACCACTAACCCACTCAGGTAAACAGGGAGACTAGTCTACACTACACTAATACCACTAACCCACTCAGGTAAACAGGGAGACTAGTCTACACTACACTAATACCACTAACCCACTCAGGTAAACAGGGAGACTAGTCTACACTACACTAATACCACTAACCCACTCAGGGAAACAGGGAGACTAGTCTACACTACACTAATACCACTGACCCACTCAGGTAAACAGGGAGAATAGTCTACACTACACTAATACCACTAACCCACTCAGGTAAACAGGGAGACTAGTCTACACTACACTAATACCACTAACCCACTCAGGGAAACAGGGAGACTAGTCTACACTACACTAATACCACTAACCCACTCAGGTAAACAGGGAGACTAGTCTACACTACACTAATACCACTAACCCACTCAGGTAAACAGGGAGACTAGTCTACACTACACTAATACCACTAACCCACTCAGGTAAACAGGGAGACTAGTCTACACTACACTAATACCACTAACCCACTCAGGTAAACAGGGAGACTAGTCTACACTACACTAATACCACTAACCCACTCAGGTAAACAGGGAGACTAGTCTACACTACACTAATACCACTAACCCACTCAGGGAAACAGGGAGACTAGTCTACACTACACTAATACCACTAACCCACTCAGGTAAACAGGGAGACTAGTCTACACTACACTAATACCACTAACCCACTCAGGTAAACAGGGAGACTAGTCTACACTAATACCACTAACCCACTCAGGTAAACAGGGAGACTAGTCTACACTACACTAATACCACTAACCCACTCAGGTAAACGGGGAGACTAGTCTACACTACACTAATACCACTAACCCACTCAGGTAAACGGGGAGACTAGTCTACACTACACTAATACCACTAACCCACTCAGGTAAACAGGGAGACTAGTCTACACTACACTAATACCACTAACCCACTCAGGTAAACAGGGAGACTAGTCTACACTACACTAATACCACTAACCCACTCAGGTAAACAGGGAGACTAGTGTACACTACACTAATACCACTAACCCACTCAGGTAAACAGGGAGACTAGTCTACACTACACTAATACCACTAACCCACTCAGGTAAACAGGGAGATTAGTCTACACTACACTAATACCACTAACCCACTCAGGTAAACAGGGAGACTAGTCTACACTACACTAATACCACTAACCCACTCAGGGAAACAGGGAGACTAGTCTACACTACACTAATACCACTAACCCACTCAGGGAAACAGGGAGACTAGTCTACACTACACTAATACCACTAACCCACTCAGGTAAACAGGGAGACTAGTCTACACTACACTAATACCACTATCCCACTCAGGGAAACAGGGAGCAGCCTCGGCAGCAACCAGATCCTCCACTGCTCAGCAGAAGTGTCAGTCCCCTAATCACTGCTGACAATTACACAGAGCGATTCCGAGCGCCTCATATTCGTCCAGCTGTTTTCTCCATAACCCTCCCTGCAGTGAGCTGCGGCTGGATTTGGTTGGATGTGGCTGGTTGGCCAGCTCTGGTCTGCTGTGGGCTGGAGATGGATGAGGGGACTGACTAGTTCAGACACCAGCGCCCGGGTCACCATGGATACACAGAAGAAACAGGAAACAGACAATCCCATCCTCTCCAACGAGGAAGTGGAAATACAAATACAGTAGACGTAAGAAAAATACAATATATGTTTAACATTGTCGTCAATTGTCAACTGCCCTCTCTCACTCTCTCTCTCACTCTCACTCTAACCTCTAACAAAACATTTCCGACAATGAACCACAGCGTTATTAATTAATATCCTAACACAGGTGTGAATCAGGTGTTCTCTGGGTGTAGAGATGGTTGGTAATGCCCCAGTCTAGGTGTGTATCTAGTGTTCTCTGGGTGTAGAGATGGTTGGTAATGCCCCAGTCTAGGTGTGTATCTAGTGTTCTCTGGGTGTAGAGATGGTTGGTAATGCCCCAGTCTAGGTGTGTATCTAGTGTTCTCTGGTGTAGAGATGGTTGGTAATGCCCCAGTCTAGGTGTGTATCTAGTGTTCTCTGGGTGTAGAGATGGTTGGTAATGCCCCAGTCTAGGTGTGTATCTAGTGTTCTCTGGGTGTGGAGATGGTTGGTAATGCCCCAGTCTAGGTGTGTATCTAGTGTTCTCTGGTGTAGAGATGGTTGGTAATGCCCCAGTCTAGGTGTGTATCTAGTGTTCTCTGGGTGTAGAGATGGTTGGTAATGCCCCAGTCTAGGTGTGTATCTAGTGTTCTCTGGATGTAGAGATGGTTGGTAATAACCCAGTCTAGGTGTGTATCTAGTGTTCTCTGGGTGTAGAGATGGTTGGTAATGCCCCAGTCTAGGTGTGTATCTAGTGTTCTCTGGTGTAGAGATGGTTGGTAATGCCCCAGTCTAGGTGTGTATCTAGTGTTCTCTGGGTGTAGAGATGGTTGGTAATGCCCCAGTCTAGGTGTGTATCTAGTGTTCTCTGGGTGTAGAGATGGTTGGTAATGCCCCAGTCTAGGTGTGTATCTAGTGTTCTCTGGGTGTAGAGATGGTTGGTAATGCCCCAGTCTAGGTGTGTATCTAGTGTTCTCTGGTGTAGAGATGGTTGGTAATGCCCCAGTCTAGGTGTGTATCTAGTGTTCTCTGGGTGTAGAGTTGGTTGGTAATGCCCCAGTCTAGGTGTGTATCTAGTGTTCTCTGGGTGTAGAGATGGTTGGTAATGCCCCAGTCTAGGTGTGTATCTAGTGTTCTCTGGGTGTAGAGATGGTTGGTAATGCCCCAGTCTAGGTGTGTATCTAGTGTTCTCTGGTGTAGAGATGGTTGGTAATGCCCCAGTCTAGGTGTGTATCTAGTGTTCTCTGGGTGTAGAGATGGTTGGTAATGCCCCAGTCTAGATGTGTATCTAGTGTTCTCTGATGTAGAGATGGTTGGTAATGCCCCAGTCTAGGTGTGTATCTAGTGTTCTCTGGGTGTGGAGATGGTTGGTAATGCCCCAGTCTAGGTGTGTATCTAGTGTTCTCTGGGTGTAGAGATGGTTGGTAATGCCCCAGTCTAGGTGTGTATCTAGTGTTCTCTGGTGTAGAAATGGTTGGTAATGCCCCAGTCTAGGTGTGTATCTAGTGTTCTCTGGTGTAGAGATGGTTGGTAATGCCCCAGTCTAGGTGTGTATCTAGTGTTCTCTGGGTGTAGAGATGGTTGGTAATGCCCCAGTCTAGGTGTGTATCTAGTGTTCTCTGGTGTAGAGATGGTTGGTAATGCCCCAGTCTAGGTGTGTATCTAGTGTTCTCTGGGTGTAGAGATGGTTGGTAATGCCCCAGTCTAGGTGTGTATCTAGTGTTCTCTGGGTGTAGAGATGGTTGGTAATGCTCCAGTCTAGGTGTGTATTTAGTGTTCTCTGGGTGTAGATATGGTTGGTAATGCCCCAGTCTAGGTGTGTATCTAATGTTCTCTGGTGTAGAGTTGGTTGGTAATGCCCCAGTCTAGGTGTGTATCTAGTGTTCTCTGGGTGTAGAGATGGTTGGTAATGCCCCAGTCTAGGTGTGTATCTAGTGTTCTCTGGGTGTAGAGATGGTTGGTAATGCCCCAGTCTAGGTGTGTATCTAGTGTTCTCTGGTGTAGAGATGGTTGGTAATGCCCCAGTCTAGGTGTGTATCTAGTGTTCTCTGGTGTAGAGATGGTTGGTAATGCCCCAGTCTAGGTGTGTATCTAGTGTTCTCTGGTGTAGAGTTGGTTGGTAATTCCCCAGTCTAGGTGTGTATCTAGTGTTCTCTGGGTGTAGAGATGGTTGGTAATGCCCCAGTCTAGGTGTGTATCTAGTGTTCTCTGGTGTAGAGATGGTTGGTAATGCCCCAGTCTAGGTGTGTATCTAGTGTTCTCTGGGTGTAGAGATGGTTGGTAATGCCCCAGTCTAGGTGTGTATCTAGTGTTCTCTGGGTGTGGAGATGGTTGGTAATG
Source organism: Coregonus clupeaformis (assembly GCF_020615455.1). NCBI lineage: Eukaryota > Metazoa > Chordata > Actinopteri > Salmoniformes > Salmonidae > Coregonus > Coregonus clupeaformis. The sequence continues at coordinate 133,904 of NW_025533576.1, forward strand.
CCCCAGTCTAGGTGTGTATCTAGTGTTCTCTGGGTGTAGAGATGGTTGGTAATGCCCCAGTCTAGGTGTGTATCTAGTGTTCTCTGGGTGTAGAGATGGTTGGTAATGCCCCAGTCTAGGTGTGTATCTAGTGTTCTCTGGTGTAGAGTTGGTTGGTAATGCCCCAGTCTAGGTGTGTATCTAGTGTTCTCTGCGTGTAGAGATGGTTGGTAATGCCCCAGTCTAGGTGTGTATCTAGTGTTCTCTGGTTTAGAGATGGTTGGTAATGCCCCAGTCTAGGTGTGTATCTAGTGTTCTCTGGGTGTAGAGATTGTTGGTAATGCCCCAGTCTAGGTGTGTATCTAGTGTTCTCTGGTGTAGAGTTGGTTGGTAATGCCCCAGTCTAGGTGTGTATCTAGTGTTCTCTGGTGTAGAGTTGGTTGGTAATGCCCCAGTCTAGGTGTGTATCTAGTGTTCTTTGGTGTAGAGATGGTTGGTAATGCCCCAGTCTAGGTGTGTATCTAGTGTTCTCTGGGTGTAGAGATGGTTGGTAATGCCCCAGTCTAGGTGTGTATCTAGTGTTCTCTGGTGTAGAGATGGTTGGTAATGCCCCAGTCTAGGTGTGTATCTAGTGTTCTCTGGTGTAGAGATGGTTGGTAATGCCCCAGTCTAGGTGTGTATCTAGTGTTCTCTGGGTGTAGAGATGGTTGGTAATGCCCCAGTCTAGGTGTGTATCTAGTGTTCTCTGGGTGTAGAGTTGGTTGGTAATGCCCCAGTCTAGGTGTGTATCTAGTGTTCTCTGGTGTAGAGATGGTTGGTAATGCCCCAGTCTAGGTGTGTATCTAGTGTTCTCTGGTGTAGAGATGGTTGGTAATGCCCCAGTCTAGGTGTGTATCTAGTGTTCTTTGGTGTAGAGATGGTTGGTAATGCCCCAGTCTAGGTGTGTATCTAGTGTTCTCTGGTGTAGAGATGGTTGGTAATGCCCCAGTCTAGGTGTGTATCTAGTGTTCTCTGGTGTAGAGATGGTTGGTAATGCCCCAGTCTAGGTGTGTATCTAGTGTTCTCTGGTGTAGAGATGGTTGGTAATGCCCCAGTCTAGGTGTGTATCTAGTGTTCTCTGGGTGTAGAGATGGTTGGTAATGCCCCAGTCTAGGTGTGTATCTAGTTTTCTCTGGTGTAGAGTTGGTTGGTAATGCCCCAGTCTAGGTGTGTATCTAGTGTTCTCTGGTGTAGAGTTGGTTGGTAATGCCCCAGTCTAGGTGAGTATCTAGTGTTCTCTGGTGTAGAGATGGTTGGTAATGACCCAGTCTAGGTGTGTATCTAGTGTTCTCTGGGTGTAGAGATGGTTGGTAATGCCCCAGTCTAGGTGTGTATCTAGTGTTCTCTGGGTGTAGAGATGGTTGGTAATGCCCCAGTCTAGGTGTGTATCTAGTGTTCTCTGGTGTAGAGATGGTTGGTAATGCCCCAGTCTAGGTGTGTATCTAGTGTTCTCTGGTGTAGAGATGGTTGGTAATGCCCCAGTCTAGGTGTGTATCTAGTGTTCTCTGGTGTAGAGATGGTTGGTAATGCCCCAGTCTATGTGTGTATCTATTGTTCTCTGGTGTAGAGATGGTTGGTAATGCCCCAGTCTAGGTGTGTATCTAGTGTTCTCTGGTGTAGAGATGGTTGGTAATGCCCCAGTCTAGGTGTGTATCTAGTGTTCTCTGGTGTGGGGTTGGTTGGTAATGCCCCAGTCTAGGTGTGTATCTAGTGTTCTCTGGGTGTAGAGATGATTGGTAATGCCCCAGTCTAGGTGTGTATCTAGTGTTCTCTGGGTGTAGAGATGGTTGGTAATGCCCCAGTCTAGGTGTGTATCTAGTGTTCTCTGGTGTAGAGTTGGTTGGTAATGCCCCAGTCTAGGTGTGTATCTAGGTTTCTCTGGGTGTAGAGATGGTTGGTAATGCCCCAGTCTAGGTGTGTATCTAGTGTTCTCTGGGTGTAGAGATGGTTGGTAATGCCCCAGTCTAGGTGTGTATCTAGTGTTCTCTGGTGTAGAGATGGTTGGTAATGCCCCAGTCTAGGTGTGTATCTAGTGTTCTCTGGTGTAGAGATGGTTGGTAATGCCCCAGTCCAGGTGTGTATCTAGTGTTCTCTGGTGTAGAGATGGTTGGTAATGCCCCAGTCTAGGTGTGTATCTAGTGTTCTCTGGGTGTAGAGATGGTTGGTAATGCCCCAGTCTAGGTGTGTATCTAGTGTTCTCTGGTGTAGAGATGGTTGGTAATGCCCCAGTCTAGGTGTGTATCTAGTGTTCTCTGGTGTAGAGATGGTTGGTAATGCCCCAGTCTAGGTGTGTATCTAGTGTTCTCTGGTGTAGAGATGGTTGGTAATGCCCCAGTCTAGGTGTGTATCTAGTGTTCTCTGGGTGTAGAGATGGTTGGTAATGCCCCAGTCTAGGTGTGTATCTAGTGTTCTCTGGTGTAGAGATGGTTGGTAATGCCCCAGTCTAGGTGTGTATCTAGTGTTCTCTGGTATAGAGATGGTTGGTAATGCCCCAGTCTAGGTGTGTATCTAGTGTTCTCTGGTGTAGAGATGGTTGGTAATGCCCCAGTCTAGGTGTTTATCTAGTGTTCTCTGGGTGTAGAGATGGTTGGTAATGCCCCAGTCTAGGTGTGTATCTAGTGTTCTCTGGTGTAGAGATGGTTGGTAATGCCCCAGTCTAGGTGTGTATCTAGTGTTCTCTGGGTGTAGAGATGGTTGGTAATGCCCCAGTCTAGGTGTGTATCTAGTGTTCTCTGGGTGTAGAGTTGGTTTGTAATGCCCCAGTCTAGGTTTGTATCTAGTGTTCTCTGGTTGTAGAGATGGTTGGTAATGCCCCAGTCTAGGTGTGTATCTAGTGTTCTCTGGGTGTAGAGATGGTTGGTAATGCCCCAGTCTAGGTGTGTATCTAGTGTTCTCTGGGTGTAGAGTTGGTTGGTAATGCCCCAGTCTAGGTGTGTATCTAGTGTTCTCTGGTGTAGAGATGGTTGGTAATGCCCCAGTCTAGGTGTGTATCTAGTGTTCTCTGGGTGTAGAGATGGTTGGTAATGCCCCAGTCTAGGTGTGTATCTAGTGTTCTCTGGGTGTAGAGATGGTTGGTAATGCCCCAGTCTAGGTGTGTATCTAGTGTTCTCTGGTGTAGAGATGGTTGGTAATGCCCCAGTCTAGATGTGTATCTAGTGTTTTCTGGTGTAGAGATGGTTGGTAATGCCCCAGTCTAGGTGTGCATCTAGTGTTCTCTGGTGTAGAGATGGTTGGTAATGCCCCAGTCTAGGTGTGTATCTAGTGTTCTCTGGTGTAGAGATGGTTGGTAATGCCCCAGTCTAGGTGTGTATCTAGTGTTCTCTGGGTGTAGAGATGGTTGGTAATGCCCCAGTCTAGGTGTGTATCTAGTGTTCTCTGGTGTAGAGATGGTTGGTAATGCCCCAGTCTAGGTGTGCATCTAGTGTTCTCTGGTGTAGAGATGGTTGGTAATATCCCAGTCTAGGTGTGTATCTAGTGTTCTCTGGTGTAGAGATGGTTGGTAATGCCCCAGTCTAGGTGTGTATCTAGTGTTCTCTGGGTGTAGAGATGGTTGGTAATGCCCCAGTCTAGGTGTGTATCTAGTGTTCTCTGGGTGTAGAGATGGTTGGTAATGCCCCAGTCTAGGTGTGTATCTAGTGTTCTCTGGTGTAGAGATGGTTGGTAATGCCCCAGTCTAGGTGTGTATCTAGTGTTCTCTGGGTGTAGAGATGGTTGGTAATGCCCCAGTCTAGGTGTGTATCTAGTGTTCTCTGGTGTAGAGTTGGTTGGTAATGCCCCAGTCTAGGTGTGTATCTAGTGTTCTCTGGGTGTAGAGATGGTTGGTAATGCCCCAGTCTAGGTGTTTATCCAGTGTTCTAGCGTGGATCTAACGGTGGGGCTCACCAGGAATGATGCATCACACACACACACACACACACACACACACACACACACACAAACACACGTGTACACACTGATGTATAGTGATACAAGCTAGACTGTGATCTGGGCATGCAGTAGTCATCCATCACTGAGCTGGGCATGCAGTAGTCATCCATCACTGAGCTGGGCATGCAGTAGCCAGGACCTCTGCCTTGCTAGCACACGTGACTGCCCTCCTGGAGTGTATTACCAGTGGGGTGACATGCGAAAAAGCTAGCTGTTGGCTGGCGCAAGTGGGGACACCTCAGGCTGAGGAATAAGTTTCACACACCTCCCCATCTGCTACACATGCACTCACACAACCAAGCACATACACACACATACACACACACACGTACACACACACACACACACACACACACACACACAAGCAGTCACGCATACACTCTGAGGAGCCTACTTCGAATACCCAGCCCTTTCATAACCATTCCACTGAATTTAATACATCACTTCTAATGCCACAAACATCACAATAGCATTCCCTAATCGCTATGAATCATCAGTGTGAGATCATATAAGGTTCATAGATATATAGAGATATTATGCAACACTAATAATAGTTGGGCATAAAAACAGGTTACCAGGTACAGCGTCAACATCGGCTTGTCACGTAACCATGGACATACAAACTGTAGCTCCCAACATCACAGCACATCAATGTTGTTGACAGGGACTCCTTGATGCAGAGTCTGGCTTCTCTCAGTCAAAGATTTCCTTTATTCAACGCGGCAAAATTCTTCTGACAGCCATCAAAGAGAAGACACCTTGAAGATGATAACCTGGGGCTCCTTATCGCCTGCCTGCCGTTACCTGGGGTGCCTCCCTCCCTGCCTCCCCACCTGCCTCCCCACCTGCCTCCCCACCTGCCTTCCCACCTGCCTCCCTCCCTGCCTCCATCACAGGCTCCAGGGCTCTCCACACTTCCATCATGTCGACACGCTCCTCAGAGCCTCAGAGCCTCAGAGCCTCAGAGGGGAGAAGGCAAATATCAGAATATATAATAATATTCCTGATAATATATTTCTATAATATGATAATACTTTACTAATAATAATTTCAAAAATATTCCTGAGCAGATTGGGTAAAACATGATCTAATTAACAGATGATCTATTATCTAATAATCTTTATATAAATGATTAATCCAAGTCAAATAATTATTGATTGACATCACCTTACTCCTGAGAAGAGCAGATTACTGTACAGACTAAATGTAGCCTTATTTACCATGTCTGCCCCATTCCCCTTGCATGCTGTCCAGACCCATCAATATCCACAGCAGCTTAGCTGTCAATGTGGCAGTATGAAGGGTTAAACCTGTAGCCTGTAGTCTAGTCTAAACCACCACATTCACATGCCTCTAGCCTGTAGCCTCTAACCTGTAGCATGTAGCCTGAAGCCTGTAGCCTGTAGCTTGTAGCATCTAGCCTGTAGCCTGTAGCCTGCAGACTCTAGCCTGTAGCCTGTAGCCTCTAACCTGTAGCATGTAGCCTGTAACCTCTAGCCTACAGCCTCTAGCCTGTAGCCTGTAGCCTGCAGACTCTAGCCTGTAGCCTACAACATGTAGCCTGTAGCCTGTAGCTTGTAGCATCTAGCCTGTAGCCTGTAGCCTGCAGACTCTAGCCTGTAACCTCTAGCCTGCAGCCTCTAGCCTGTAACCTCTAGCCTACAGCCTCTAGCCTGTAGCCTGCAGACTCTAGCCTGTAGCCTACAACCTGTAGCCTGTAGCCTGTAGCTTGTAGCATCTAGCCTGTAGCCTGCAGCCTCTAGCCTGTATCGTGTAACCTCTACCCTGCAGCCTGTAGTCTCTAGCCTCTAGTCTGTATATTCTCTAACCTGTAAAGTCTAGCTTGTAGCCTGTAGCCTGCAGCCTCTAGCCTGTAACCTCTAGCCTCTAGCCTTTAACCTGTAGCCTGTAGCCTGTAGCATCTAGCCTCTAGCCTGTAGCATGTAGCCTGTAGCCTGCAGCCTGTAGCCTGTAGCCTGTAGCCTGTAGCCTGTAGCATGTAGCCTCTAACCTGTAACTTATAGTCTCTAGCCTTTAACCTGTAGCCTGTAGCATCTAGCCTCTAGCTTCTAGCCTCTAGCCTCTAGCATGTAGCCTTCAGCCTGTAGCCTGTAGCCGGTAGCCGGTAGCCTCTAACCTGTAGCCTGTAGCCTGTAGCCTGTAGCCTGTAGCCTGTTGCCTGTAGTCTCTAGCAATGGCCTGTGGCTTGTAGCATTTAGCCTCTAGTCTCTAGCCTGTAGGCTCTAGCATGTAGACTGTAGCCTGCAGCCTGTAACCTCTAGCCTGCAGCCTGTAGCCTGTTGCCTGTAGTCTCTAGCCTGTAGCTTGCAGTCTGTAGCTTGTAACCTCTAGCCTGTAGCATCTAGCCTGTAGCCTGTAACCTCTAGCCTGTAGCCTATAGCCTGTAGCATCTAATATCTAGTCTGTAACTTCTAGCCTGTAGCATGTAGCGTGTAGTCTGCAGCCTATAGCCTGTAGCCTGTAGCCTGTAGCCTGTAGCCTGTAGCTGGTAGCCTGTAGCCATTAGTCTCAAACCTGAGCCTGTAGCCTGTATACTCTAGTCTCAAGCCTCTAGACTGTATCCTCTAACCTGTAGCCTGTAGCCTGTTGCCTGTCTCCTGTAGCCTGTAGCCTGTAGCCTGTAGGCTCTAGCCTGTAGCCTGTAGCTTGTAGCATGTAGCCTGTAGAATCTAGCCTGTAGCCTGTAACTTCTAGCCTGTAGCCTGCAGCCTGTAGCCTGTAGGCTCTAGCCTCTAGTCTGTAGCTTCTAACCTGTAGGCTCTAGCCTGTAGCCTGTAGCCTGTAGCCTGTAGCCTGTAGCCTGCAGCCTCTAGCCTGTAAACTCTAGCCTGCAGGCTGTAGCCTGTAGGCTCTAGCCTCCAGCCTCTAGTCCGAAGCCTCTAACCTGTAGCCTGTAGCATCTAGACTCTCGCCTGTAGCCTGTGGCATGTAGCCTGAAGCCTGCAGCCTGTAGCCTGTAGCCTGCTGCCTGCAGCCTGTAGCCTGTAGCCGGTAGCCTGTAGCCGGTAGACTCTAACCTGTAGCCTGTATTCTCTGGCCTGTAGCCTGAAGCCTGCAGCCTGTAGCCTGTAGCCTGCTGCCTGCAGCCTGTAGCCTGTAGCCGGTAGCCTGTAGCCAGTAGACTCTAACCTGTAGCCTGTATTCTCTGGCCTGTAGCCTGTAACATCTAGCCTGTAGCCTGTACCCTGCAGCCTCTAGCCTGTAGCCTGTACCCTGCAGCCTCTAGCCTGCAGCCTGCGACCTGTAGCCTGTAGCCTGTAGCCTGTAGTCTCTAATCTGTAGCCTGTAGCCTTAAGCCTGTAGCCTGTAGCCTAGTCTAAACCACTACATTCACATCCAGCCTGTAGCCTGTAGCCTGTAACATGTAGCCTGTAGCCTGTAGCCTGTAGCCTGTAACATGTAGCCTGTAGCCTGTAGCCTGTAACATGTAGCCTCTAGCCTCTAGCCTGTAGCCTGTAGCCTGTAGCCTGTAGCTGGTAGCCTCTAGCCTCTAGCCTGTAAACTCTAGCCTGTAGCCTATAGCCTAGCCTAGTCTAAACCACTACATTCACATCCCTGACTTCACTCCCCGTGGATGAACATTAAAACCATCCACTTAGTGCTGTCAGAAGGGCTCCAGTGACACACAGGATTCTACTCTGCTGACACCTAGTCAATGTGTATATGTGTGTGTGTGTGTGTGCGTGCCTTTGTGTGCTCTGCTGACACCTATTCAATGCCCCATTTAAAGCAGAGTGTTGTCAGCCATTGCAAGGCGCTGCTCTCTCAGGTGTTGCAAGGCGCTGCTCTCTCAGGTGATGCAAGGCACTGCTCTCTCACATGTTGCAAGGCGCTGCTCTCTCAGGTGTTGCAAGGCGCTGCTCTCTCAGGTGATGCAAGGCACTGCTCTCTCACGTGTTGCAAGGCACTGCTCTCTCAGGTGTTGCAAGGCACTGCTCTCTCAGGTGTTCGAGAAGGAGAGAGACTGACATGACCTGTCATCAACTGTCTCATTCTCTCTCTCTCTCTCTCTCTCTCTCTCTCTCTCTCTCTCTCTCTCTCTCTCTCTCTCTGCTCCTCACGTACTCTTAGCCTCTAGTCTGTAGCTTCTAACCTGTAGGCTCTAGCCTGTAGCCTGTAGCCTGTAGCCTGTAGCCTGTAGCCTGTAGCCTGCAGCCTCTAGCCTGTAAACTCTAGCCTGCAGGCTGTAGCCTGTAGGCTCTAGCCTCCAGCCTCTAGTCCGAAGCCTCTAACCTGTAGCCTGTAGCATCTAGACTCTCGCCTGTAGCCTGTGGCATGTAGCCTGAAGCCTGCAGCCTGTAGCCTGTAGCCTGCTGCCTGCAGCCTGTAGCCTGTAGCCGGTAGCCTGTAGCCGGTAGACTCTAACCTGTAGCCTGTATTCTCTGGCCTGTAGCCTGAAGCCTGCAGCCTGTAGCCTGTAGCCTGCTGCCTGCAGCCTGTAGCCTGTAGCCGGTAGCCTGTAGCCGGTAGACTCTAACCTGTAGCCTGTATTCTCTGGCCTGTAGCCTGTAACATCTAGCCTGTAGCCTGTACCCTGCAGCCTCTAGCCTGTAGCCTGTACCCTGCAGCCTCTAGCCTGCAGCCTGCGACCTGTAGCCTGTAGCCTGTAGCCTGTAGTCTCTAATCTGTAGCCTGTAGCCTTAAGCCTGTAGCCTGTAGCCTAGTCTAAACCACTACATTCACATCCAGCCTGTAGCCTGTAGCCTGTAACATGTAGCCTGTAGCCTGTAGCCTGTAACATGTAGCCTGTAGCCTGTAGCCTGTAACATGTAGCCTCTAGCCTCTAGCCTGTAGCCTGTAGCCTGTAGCCTGTAGCCTGTAGCTGGTAGCCTCTAGCCTCTAGCCTGTAAACTCTAGCCTGTAGCCTATAGCCTAGCCTAGTCTAAACCACTACATTCACATCCCTGACTTCACTCCCCGTGGATGAACATTAAAACCATCCACTTAGTGCTGTCAGAAGGGCTCCAGTGACACACAGGATTCTACTCTGCTGACACCTAGTCAATGTGTATATGTGTGTGTGTGTGTGTGCGTGCCTTTGTGTGCTCTGCTGACACCTATTCAATGCCCCATTTAAAGCAGAGTGTTGTCAGCCATTGCAAGGCGCTGCTCTCTCAGGTGTTGCAAGGCGCTGCTCTCTCAGGTGATGCAAGGCACTGCTCTCTCACATGTTGCAAGGCGCTGCTCTCTCAGGTGTTGCAAGGCGCTGCTCTCTCAGGTGATGCAAGGCACTGCTCTCTCACGTGTTGCAAGGCACTGCTCTCTCAGGTGTTGCAAGGCACTGCTCTCTCACGTGTTGCAAGGCACTGCTCTCTCAGGTGTTGCAAGGCACTGCTCTCTCAGGTGTTCGAGAAGGAGAGAGACTGACATGACCTGTCATCAACTGTCTCATTCTCTCTCTCTCTCTCTCTCTCTCTCTCTCTCTCTCTCTCTCTCTCTCTCTCTCTCTCTCTGCTCCTCACGTACTCTTAGATCAGCCTCTCTCTGAGTCAGTGCTATTTCTATCTGTCAGGGTCCTGGTCCAGTTCTGGGTCACCCCATTAGTCCTGGCCAGGAGGGGGGAGGTGACCCGGGGGGGGTTTCCTTCCTCCCTATCCCCCTCAGTTCTCTCTCCAGGGTTCAGCCTTCCCACAGATGGTCCCTCGGTCTGGTAAAACATCTGCATGCACACTTGCACGCACACACACATACACACACACACAACAACACACACACCATCAGCCAGACTGCAGGTGCAGCCCATCAAGCCTTCCACTGCAGCACTCCGCAGCCTGACACCATCCGCTCCAAATTTAAGACCTCTCCTCGCAATTAGGAAGCCCATACAGACCCTGGGTGCATCCCAAACGGCACCCCTATTCCTTGTGTAGTACACTAATTTGGACCAAAGCCTAATTTGGCCCTGCTCAGAAGTAGTGTACTATGTAGGGAATAGGGTGCCAATTTGGGACGCGGCCAATACAGACCAGACACCTCCGAGCCCTGGCTACACGTTAGCGTTAGCCAACACAGACCAGACGCCCCCGAGCCCCGGGGCCACAAGTTTACAGGTTTGATGCAGTCTACCTGAACAAATACAACATTATTTTATTCCAGCCAGCCTTACCACTTCCGCTCCACAGTCATGTTTTCCTAGTGTTTGGACAGCTCTGCTTATTCAATATGGAAAAAGGTTATTCTTGTGCGCAATCTAAACACAGGAGTATATTGACAACAACCTGGTATTTTATAAACAGTGGGGGAAAAAAGTATTTAGTCAGCCACCAATTGTGCAAGTTCTCCCACTTAAAAAGATGAGAGAGGCCTGTAATTTTCATCATAGGTACACGTCAACTATGACAGACAAATTGAGGAAAAAATCCAGAAAATCACATTGTAGGATTTTTAATGAATTTATTTGCAAATTATGGTGGAAAATAAGTATTTGGTCACCTACAAACAAGCAAGATTTCTGGCTCTCACAGACCTGTAACTTCTTTTTTAAGAGGCTCCTCTGTCCTCCACTTGTTACCTGTATTAATGGCACCTGTTTGAACTTGTTATCAGTATAAAAGACACCTGTCCACAACCTCAAACAGTCACACTCCAAACTCCACTATGGCCAAGACCAAAGAGCTGTCAAAGGACACCAGAAACAAAATTGTAGACATGCACCAGGCTGGGAAGACTGAATCTGCAATAGGTAAGCAGCTTGGTTTGAAGAAATCAACTGTGGGAGCAATTATTAGGAAATGGAAGACATACAAGACCACTGATAATCTCCCCTCGATCTGGGGCTCCACGCAAGATCTCACCCCGTGGGGTCAAAATGATCACAAGAACGGTGAGCAAAAATCCCAGAACCACACGGGGGGGACCTAGTGAATGACCTGCAGAGAGCTGGGACCAAAGTAACAAAGCCTACCATCAGTAACACACTACGCCGCCAGGGACTCAAATCCTGCAGTGCCAGACGTGTCCCCCTGCTTAAGCCAGTACATGTCCAGGCCCGTCTGAAGTTTGCTAGAGTGCATTTGGATGATCCAGAAGAGGATTGGGAGAATGTCATATGGTCAGATGAAACCAAAATATAACTTTTTTGGTAAAAACTCAACTCGTCGTGTTTGGAGGACAAAGAATGCTGAGTTGCATCCAAAGAACACCATACCTACTGTGAAGCATGGGGGTGGAAACATCATGCTTTGGGGCTGTTTTTCTGCAAAGGGACCAGGACGACTGATCCGTGTAAAGGAAAGAATGAATGGGGCCATGTATCGTGAGATTTTGAGTGAAAACCTCCTTCCATCAGCAAGGGCATTGAAGATGAAACGTGGCTGGGTCTTTCAGCATGACAATGATCCCGGGCAACGAAGGAGTGGCTTCGTAAGAAGCATTTCAAGGTCCTGGAGTGGCCTAGCCAGTCTCCAGATCTCAACCCCATAGAAAATCTTTGGAGGGAGTTGAAAGTCCGTGTTGCCCAGCGACAGCCCCAAAACATCACTGCTCTAGAGGAGATCTGCATGGAGGAATGGGCCAAAATACCAGCAACAGTGTGTGAAAACCTTGTGAAGACTTACAGAAAACGTTTGACCTGTGTCATTGCCAACAAAGTGTCACGCCCTGGCTCTGGGGACTCTTATATGTTGAGCCAGGGTGTGGATTTTCTATGTGTTATTTTCTATGTTGTGTTCTAGATCGTTTAGATCTATGTTGGCCAGGGTGGTTCCCAATCAGAGGCAGCTGTAGCTCGTTGTCTCTGATTGGGGACCATACTTAGGCAGCCTGTTTTCACTAGTTTGGTATGGGATCTTGTTCCGGAAGGTTTGTGTTCAACCCAGGACTTCACGTATCGTTTGTTTTGTTGTTTTTGTTCGTGTTGTGTACTGCAATAAAAGAATGTACGCATATCACGCTGCGCCTTGGTCCGCTTCATCTAACGACGATCGTGACAGAAGATCCCACCATAAAAGGACCAAGCAGCGTGCCCAGGAGGAGAAGCTGGCGATGTCCCAGGTGGGCTAATGGTGGTCTTGGGAGGACATATTCGCGGGCAGAGGGCCCTGGGCAAAGGTACAGGCCCTGGCAAGAGAGGAGAAACGGCACCAACCGTGCCGACGACGGACACTCGAGAGGCAACCCCAATAAAAAATTTTTGGGGGGGCACACGGCATGGACGACGGGGCTGCTGGAGGCAGCTACAGGGCGCATCGGCGATTTAGGAGAGGAGGCCACCAGGTTTGGGGGGCTGGAAGGGTGGTTGGCAGAGCCTAGAGGTAGAGCAGAGCCAACTACCCGTACTCAGGCTAGGCAGCGTGAGACTGGGCAGGTTCCGAGTTATGCGGAGCTACGTACTGTGCCGCGAGTGTTCCGGCACAGTCCTGTACGTCCTGTGCTAGCACCACGCACGTGTCGTGCTAAGGTGGGCATGCAGCCAGGACGGAGTGTGCCGGCTCAACGCTCGTGGCCTCCAGTACCCCTCCTCGGTCCCGGATATCCTGCGCCAGTGCCACGTGCTGTAGTGTCAGTACGAGTGCACAGCCCTGTACGTCCTGTGCTGATGCCTCACACAGAGTGTGTGGAAATAGGCATTCAGCCAGGACGGGTTGTGTCAGCTCTCCGTTCCAGACCTCCAGTCCGTCTCCACAGTCCAGCCCGGCCTGTTCCTGTCCCTCGCACCAAGCCTGTGGTGCGCGTCGCCAGCCCGGTCCGGCCCGTTCCTGCTCCCCGCACCAAGCCAGTGGTGCGCGTCGTCAGCCCGGTCCGGCCTGTTCCTGTCCCTCGCACCAAGCCTGTGGTGCGCGTCGCCAGCCCGGTCCGGCCTGTTCCTGCTCCCCGCACCAAGCCTGTGGTGCGCGTCGCCAGCCCGGTCCTGCCTGTTCCTGCTCCCCGCACCAAGCCAGTGGTGCGCGTCGTCAGCCCGGTCCGGCCCGTTCCTGCTCCCCGCACCAAAACAGTGGTGCGCGTCGTCAGCCCGGTCCGGCCCGTTCCTGCTCCCCGCACCAAGCCAGTGGTGCGCGTCGCCAGCCCGGTCCGGCCCGTTCCTGCTCCCCGCACCAAGCCAGTGGTGCGCGTCGCCAGCCCGGTCCGGCCCGTTCCTGCTCCCCGTACCAAGCCAGTGGTGCGCGTCGCCAGCCCGGTCCGGCCCGTTCCTGCTCCCCGCACCAAGCCAGTGATGCGGGTCGTCAGCCCGGTCCGACCCGTTCCTGCTCCCCGCACCAAGCCAGTGGTGCGCGTCGTCAGCCCGGTCCGGCCCGTTCCTGCTCCCCGCACCAAGCCAGTGGTGCACGTCGTCAGTCCGGCACGGTCCGTGCCTGTTCCACCGGTGCCTGGTCTGGCACCGGTCTGCTGCTCCACACCGGAGCCAGAGCAATCCGCTCCACCAATGTCCAGTCAAGCTCCAGCCAGCGGGGCCAGACCAGACCAGGGGCGCTACGGGGGGGTAGAGAGAGAGTGGTGGTCACGCCCGGAGCCGGATCCGCCTCCGAGGCGGATTACCCACCCGGCCCCTACCCTCTTGTGTTTGGTTGGCGCGGTCGCAGTCCGCGCCTTTGGGGGGTACTGTCACGCCCTGGCTCTGGGGACTCTTATATGTTGAGCCAGGGTGTGGATTTTCTATGTGTTATTTTCTATGTTGTGTTCTAGATCGTTTAGATCTATGTTGGCCAGGGTGGTTCCCAATCAGAGGCAGCTGTAGCTCGTTGTCTCTGATTGGGGACCATACTTAGGCAGCCTGTTTTCACTAGTTTGGTGTGGGATCTTGTTCCGGAAGGTTTGTGTTCAACCCAGGACTTCACGTATCGTTTGTTTTGTTGTTTTGGTTCGTGTTGTGTACTGCAATAAAATAATCTACGCATATTACGCTGCGCCTTGGTCCGCTTCATCTAACGACGATCGTGACACAAAGGGTATATAACAAAGTATTGAGAAATTTTTGTTATTGACCAAATACTTATTTTCCACCATAATTTGCAAATAAATTCATTAAAAATCCTACAATGTGATTTTCTGGATTTTTTTTTCTCATTTTGTCTGTCATAGTTGACGTGTACCTATGATGAAAATTACAGGCCTCTCTCATCTTTTTAAGTGGGAGAACTTGCACAATTGGTGGCTGACTAAATACTTTTGTCCCCCACTGTACATGGTATAGCCATGGTATTGTGGGTGTTTATATAAATGGTATTGTGGGTATATATATATATATATTTATATAAACTCGTCCCTGTTTCAGGACCCTGTCTTTCAAAGATAATTCGTAAAAATCCAAATAACTTCACAGATCTTCATTGTAAAGGGTTTAAACACTGTTTCCACCATGCTTGTTCAATGAACCATAAACAATTCATGAACATGCACCAGTGGAACGGTCGTTAAGACACTAACAGCTTACAGACGGTAGGAAATTAAGGTCACAGTTATGAAAACATAGGACACTAAAGAGGCCTTTCAACTGACTCTGAAAAACACCAAAAGAAAGATGCCCAGGGTCCCTGCTCATCTGCGTGAACGTACCTTAGGCATGCTGCAAGGAGGCATGAGGACTGCAGATGTGGCCAGGGCAATAAATTGCAATGTCCGTACTTTGAGACACCTAAGACAGCGCTACAGGGAGACAGGACGGACAGCTGATCGTCCTCGCAGTGGCAGAATACGTATAACAACACCTGCACAGGATCGGTACATCCGAACATCACACCTGCGGAACAGGTACAGGGTGGCAACAACAACTGCCCGAGTTACACCAGGAACGCACAATCCTTCCATCAGTGCTCAGACTGTCCGCAATAGGCTGAGAGAGGCTGGACTGAGGGCTTGTAGGCCTGTTGTAAGGCAGGTCCTCACCAGACATCACCGGCAACAACGTCGCCTATGGGCACAAACCCACAGTCGCTGGACCAGACAGGACTGGCAAAAAGTGCTCTTCACTGACGAGTCACGGTTTTGTCTCACCAGGGGTGATGGTCGGATTCGCGTTTATCGTCGAAGGAATGAGCGTTACACCGAGGCCTGTACTCTGGAGCGGGATCGATTTGGAGGTGGAGGGTCCGTCATGGTCTGGTGTGTCACAGCATCATCGGACTGAGCTTGTTGTCATTGCAGGCAATCTCAACACTGTGCATTAAATCAAATCAAATCAATCAAATCAAATTTTATTGGTCACATGCGCCGAATACAACAGGTGCAGACATTACAGTGAAATGCTTACTTACAGCCCTTAACCAACAGTGCATTTATTTTTAACAAAAAAAATAAAAAAATAAAACAACAACAAAAAAAGTGTTGAGAAAAAAAGAGCAGAAGTAAAATAAAATAACAGTAGGGAGGCTATATATACAGGGGGGTACTGGTGCAGAGTCAATGTGCTGGGGGCACCGGCTAGTTGAGATAGTTGAAGTAATATGTACATGTGGGTAGAGTTAAAGTGACTATGCATAAATAATTAACAGAGTAGCAGCAGCGTAAAAGGATGGGGGTGGGGGGGGCAGTGCAAATAGTCCGGGTAGCCATGATTAGCTGTTCAGGAGTCTTATGGCTTGGGGGTAGAAGCTGTTGAGAAGTCTTTTGGACCTAGACTTGGCACTCCGGTACCGCTTGCCGTGCGGTAGCAGAGAGAACAGTCTATGACTAGGGTGGCTGGAGTCTTTGACAATTTTGAGGGCCTTCCTCTGACACCGCCTGGTATAGAGGTCCTGGATGGCAGGAAGCTTGGCCCCAGTGATGTACTGGGCCGACGCACTACCCTCTGTAGTGCCTTGCGGTCGGAGGCCAAGCAGTTGCCATACCAGGCGGTGATGCAACCAGTCAGGATGCTCTCGATGGTGCAGCTGTAGAATTTTTTGAGGATCTGAGGACCCATGCCAAATCTTTTCAGTCTCCTGAGGGGGAATAGGCTTTGTCGTGCCCTCTTCGCGACTGTCTTGGTGTGTTTGGACCATGATAGTTCATTGGTGATGTGGACACCAAGGAACTTGAAGCTCTCAACCTGTTCCACTACAGCCCCGTCGATGAGAATAGGAAGACATCCTCCTCCTCATTACAGGGAAGACATCCTCCTCCCTCATGTGGTACCCTTCCTGCAGGCTCATCCTGACATGACCCTCCAGCATGACAATGCCACCAGCCATACTGCTCGTTCTGTGCGTGATTTCCTGCAAGACAGGAATGTCAGTGCTCTGCCATGGCCAGCGAAGAGCCCGGATCTCAATCCCATTGAGCACGTCTGGGACCTGTTGGATCGGAGGGTGAGGGCTAGGGCCATTCCCCCCAGAACTTGCAGGTGCCTTGGTGGAAGAGTGGGGTAACATCTCACAGCAAGAACTGGCAAATCTGGTGCAGTCCATGAGGAGGAGGTGCACTGCAGTACTTAATGCAGCTGGTGGCCACACCAGATACTGACTGTTACTTTTGATTTTGACCCCACCCCCCTGGGCTGGTTATAATCACATGTCTGTGGAACTTGTTCAGTTTATGTCTCAGTTGTTGAATCTTGTTATGTTCATACAAATATTTACACATGTTAAGTTTGCTGAAAATAAACGCAGTTGACAGTGATCGATTTGCGCCTGACTCCTTCATTCACACCTCATCACAATATCCATGGTATTGTGGGTGTTTTTACATATATCCATGGTATTGTGGGTGTTTATATATATATATATATATATATATATATATATATATATATATATATATATATATATATAAATTGTATATAAATAATATATATTGTGGGTGTTTTTATATATATATATCCATGGTATTGTGGGTGTTTTTATATATATCCATGGTATTGTGGGTGTTTATATATATATATATAAATTGTATATAAATAATATATATTGTGGGTGTTTTTATATATATATATCCATGGTATTGTGGGTGTTTTTATATATATCCATGGTATTGTGGGTGTTTATATATATATATATATAAATTGTATATAAATAATATATATTGTGGGTGTTTTTATATATATATATCCATGGTATTGTGGGTGTTTTTATATATATCCATGGTATTGTGGGTGTTTATATATATATATAAATTGTATATAAATAATATATATTGTGGGTGTTTTTATATATATCCATGGTATTGTGGGTGTTTATATATATATCCATGGTATTGTGGGTGTTTTTATATATATCCATGGTATTGTGGGTGTTTTTATATATATCCATGGTATTGTGGGTGTTTATATATATATATAAATTGTATATAAATAATATATATTGTGGGTGTTTTTATATATATCCATGGTATTGTGGGTGTTTCTATATATATCCATGGTATTGTGGGTGTTTTTATATATATCCATGGTATTGTGGGTGTTTTTATATATATATATCCATGGTATTGTGGGTGTTTTTATATATATATATCCATGGTATTGTGGGTGTTTATATATATATATATCCATGGTATTGTGGGTGTTTTTATATATATATATCCATGGTATTGTGGGTGTTTTTATATACACTATTGGTCAAAGGTTTGGACACACCTACTCATTCAAGGGTTTTTCATAATTTTTACTATTTTCGACATTGTAGAATAATAGTGACGACATCATAACTATGAAATAACTAATAATCCCAATACAGCAGACCATGAGGCTGGTTATCCTATAACACTACAGACCATGAGGCTGGTTATCCTTTAACACTACAGACCATGAGACTGGTTATCCTATAACACTGCAGACCATGAGGCTGGTTATCCTATAACTACAGACCATGAGGTTACCCTGTAGTGTTGCCCTGAATTTGACCATAATCTGGCTTCTTGAAACGTCTACACACTCAGCCACTAAAATAACACACGCACACGGGGACACACACACACACACACACACACACACACACACACACACACACACACACACACACACACACACACACACACACACACACACTCAGCCACTAGAATAAAACAGACTTCTACTGTACATTATTTACATCCCTCAAACTCAACCTTGAAGCCAGTTACACTGCGTTTTTTCATTGTTCCCCTCTAATCAGGGACTGATTTAGACCTGGGACACCAGGTGGGTACAATTAATTACCAGGTAGGACAGCAGCAGGCTCCAGACCTCGTAGGGTCAGAGTTGAAAACCCCTGCTTTACATTATAGTAGAGAGATGATGGCAGAAAGGTGAACTGTTAGGTCAACCAGCTGGTCTTCAGAAAGGTGAACTGTTAGGTCAACCAGCTGGTCTTCAGAATGGTGAACTGTTAGGTCAACCAGCTGGTCTTCAGAAAGGTGAACTGTTATGTCAACCAGCTGGTCTTAAGAATGGTGAACTGCTAGGTCAACCAGCTGGTCTCCACCAACTCTCAGAGTATAATAATGTTGGATGCATCCCAAATGGCACCCTATTCCCTATGGGGCCCTGGTCAAAAGTAGTGCACTATATAGGGAGTAGGGTGCCATTTGGGACTGACACGTCCTGTCTAAACTCTACGGCTCCGGTCACATTGCTGGGTGACGTGAGAGACGCCCCGATTAATTTCCCAGCTAAATATTTGCAGTGTATCAATGTGAATGGTATTTTCCCTCTTTGACAAGCGCCAGGTTGTAGAGCTCGTTCTGATTGATGGAATCAGGCCTACTTAGTGACCTGCCCCGGACATTTCCTTTCCAAAATACAAACTATCTCTGTGAAAGAATGAGATGTGGGAGTGTATTTGTGTGTGTGTGTCTGTGTGCGTGCGTGCACGTGTGTGTGCGTGTGTGTGTGTGTGTGCGTGCGTGCGTGCGTGCGTGCGTGCGTGCGTGCGTGCGTGCGCGTGCGTGCGTGTGTGTGTGTGTGTGTGTGTGTGTGTGTGTGTGTGTGTGTGTGTGTGTGTGCGTGCGTGCGTGTGTGTGTGCGTGCGTGTGTGTGTGCGTGCGTGTGTGTGTGTTTGAGACAAGGTAGCAGCTGCTAGGTCTGTCAGGATCAGGAAACATTCTCAGACATTCTGATTCTAGTTTAGAGGAAATAGACTGAAATCATAACTTCAGTCACCCCCTTGAGATATCCTTTCAAGTTCTATATCCAACACAGTACGACCCTAACCTGCTGTGTTTGTCCAAACATAAATAATTTCAGGTTTCTTTAGACTAGAGTCGCCTGTTTGTTAAATCATGACGACAACAAATCCACCACAGACAGCTTTCTCACAGATTTCTAATTCCTGGTGATGCAGCGAGTAGTGGCTAGCCCTTTCTGCAACTGAACAGGGGGGGGGGGAAGAAAAAAAATGCCCAGTTAGAAAAATGTTTGTGAGGAAAAAGATGTGAGCAGGATGGAGGGATTGAGACTTTGATGTTGATAGTAGGTGTCTGCTTCTGCTGTTTGAAGAGACTCAATCTCTCTGGTCCTCTTTGCTTCCCAAATGGCACCCTATTCCCTACATAGTGCGCTACTTTGACCAAGGCCTATAGGACTAGTGCACCACGAAGGGTGCCATTTTGGGACACTCTCTCTGACTGAGTCTTTAGAATTAGGAGGTATCAGATCTAGCTAGCTGTTGCCTGAGACACAGCAGCGTCTGAAGACAGGAAGCAGTTCAATTGGTTTCATTAGAGGAAATACACTGCTCAAAAAAATAAGGGGAACACTAAAATAACACATCCTAGATCTGAATGAATGAAATAATCTTATTACATACTTTTTTCTTTACATAGTTGAATGTGCTGACAACAAAATCACACAAAAATTATCAATGGAAATCAAATTTATCAACCCATGGAGGTCTGGATTTGGTCACCCTCAAAATTAAAGTGGAAAACCACACTACAGGCTGATCCAACTTTGATGTAATGTCCTTAAAACAAGTCAAAATGAGGCTCAGTAGTGTGTGTGGCCTCCACGTGCCTGTATGACCTCCCTACAATGCCTGGGCATGCTCCTGATGAGGTGGCGGATGGTCTCCTGAGGGATCTCCTCCCAGACCTGGACTAAAGCATCCGCCAACTCCTGGACAGTCTGTGGTGCAACATGGTGTTGGTGGATGGAGCGAGACATGATGTCCCAGATGTGCTCAATTGGATTCAGGTCTGGGGAACAGGCGGTCCATGGCATCAATGCCTTCCTCTTGCAGGAACTGCTGACACATTCCAGCCACATGAGGTCTAGCATTGTCTTGCATTAGGAGGAACCCAGGGCCAACCACACCAGCATATGGTCTCACAAGGGGTCTGAGGATCTCATCTCGGTACCTAATGGCAGTCAGGCTACCTCTGGCGAGCACATGGAGGGCTGTGCGGCCCCCCAAAGAAATGCCACCCCACACCATGACTGACCCACCGCCAAACCGGTCATGCTGGAGGATGTTGCAGGCTGCAGAACGTTCTCCACGGCGTCTCCAGACTCTGTCACGTCTGTCACGTGCTCAGTGTGAACCTGCTTTCATCTGTGAAGAGCACAGGGCGCCAGTGGCGAATTTGCCAATCTTGGTGTTCTCTGGCAAATGCCAAACGTCCTGCACGGTGTTGGGCTGTAAGCCAACCCCCACCTGTGGACGTCGGGCCCTCATACCACCCTCATGGAGTCTGTTTCTGACCGTTTGAGCAGACACATGCACATTTGTGGCCTGCTGGAGGTCATTTTGCAGGGCTCTGGCAGTGCTCCTCCTGCTCCTCCTTGCACAAAGGCGGAGGTAGCAGTCCTGCTGCTGGGTTGTTGCCCTCCCACGGCCTCCTCCACGTCTCCTGATGTACTGGCCTGTCTCCTGGTAGCGCCTCCATGCTCTGGACACTACGCTGACAGACACAGCAAACCTTCTTGCCACAGCTCGCATTGATGTGCCATCCTGGATGAGCTGCACTACCTGAGCCACTTGTGTGGGTTGTAGACTCCGTCTCATGCTACCACTAGAGTGAAAGCACCGACAGCATTCAAAAGTGACCAAAACATCAGCCAGGAAGCATAGGAACTGAGAAGTGGTCTGTGGTCACCACCTGCAAAACCTGTCCTTTATTGGGGGTGTCTTGCTAATTGCCTATAATTTCCACCTGTTGTCTATTCCATTTGCACAACAGCATGTGAAATGTGTTGTCAATCAGTGTTGCTTCCTAAGTGGACAGTTTGATTTCACAGAAGTGTGATTGACTTGGAGTTACATTGTGTTGTTTAAGTGTTCCCTTTATTTTTTTGAGCAGTGTATAATTGACTAATTGCATTTCTAAGGTACAAAATGCAGATGCTAATTAGTAGAACATGATTGATAAAGCTGGAGCTGGTTTTATTGATCCTGTCTTCTTGTTAAGGGGGCTTTTTAATTGATGTTCAGAGAGTATTAGATGAGACGCGCACACACCAGCGAGTGGACACACACACACGCACACACACACACATGCACGCATGCGTGCACACACACACACAAGCACACGCACGCACACACATACACACACAGACAACACAGGTATTAGATGACGTTAAAAATAATTATTCATGTGTTCAGCTCAAACACAACAAATGAAGTTTGGGCTCCAGATCTGGCAGAATGAACGCACACAAACTGATAAAGAAGAGCGGAAGGAATGATGAGGGGAGAAAAGGAGAAGCGGAAGACAAACAACATGAGCAGTTGTTGCCTCCTGTAGCTCAGTTGGTAGAGCGTGGCGCTTGTAACGGCAGGGTTGTGGGTTCGATTCCAACGGGGGGCCAGTATGAGAAAAAAAAAATGTATGCACTCACTAACTGTACGTCGCTCTGGATTAGAGTGTCTGCTAAATGACTAAAATGTAAGTAAAGGTGCCTGGAAGAACCTTTTGGGTTGCCAGACCGGGTGAAACTTTCCCTCTAAAAAGGGTAGAACCGGAACCTTTTTGTGATGGGAGGGGTTACATTTTGAACCTTTTTAATAATATATTGTGGAGGTGGCAGCCTATCAGATTGGAGGCTTGGTTTATTGGAGGCATGGCTTTCAGATTGTTTTTTGGGCCCTCATTTGCATAAATGTCATTCCTGTTCATCATGTTAAGTTTTGTTCAGTGCAAATCAAAATGTACCTTGAATATTTATGCATATTGCATATTCTAATATAATATTAACATTGATGATTACATATAGCAATAAAATGGTAACTACTCCAACTTCAGGATTAGCACAGGCTCTTGAGGAACTCATACTAGCTATGAAATTGTCATTGTTGAATTTAACCTGCTGACAATACCACAGAACAGATGAACAGGTATGACATTTACTCTAACGGGTGGCCAAAAAAAACATCTAGCTTAAAGCCACGCCTCTACTAAGCCCAGCCTCTACTCCAGGGTTGAACTGTGAAAGCTTCTTACATTTACATTTACATCATTTAGCAGACGCTCTTATCCAGAGCAACTTACAAATTGGTGCATTCAACTTATGATAGCCAGTGTCTCCGGAAGGTCGTCAGTGATTCTGCTGTCCTGGCGTTGTGGGGGAGCTTGTTCCACCATTGGGGTGCCAGAGCAGCGAATAGCTTTGACTGGGCTGAGCGGGAACTGTGCTTCCGTAGAGGTAAGGGGGCTAGCAGGCCAGAGGTTGTTGAAAGTAGTGCCCTCGTTTGGGTGTAGGGTCTGATCAGAGCCTGAAGGTAAGGAGGTGCTGTTCCCCTCACAACTCCGTAGGCAAGCACCATGGTCTTGTAGTAGATGCGAGCCTCAACTGGAAGCCAGTGGAGTGTGCGGAGTGTGCGGAGGAGCGGGGTGACATGAGAGCACTTGGGAAGGTTGAACACCAGATGGGCTGCAGCGTTCTGGATAAGTTGTAGGGGTTTAATGGCACAGGCAGGGAGCCCAGCCAACAGCGAGTTGCAGTAATCCAGACGGGAGATGACAAGTGCCTGGATTAGGACCTGTGCCGCTTTCTGTGTAAGGTAGAGTCGTACTCTGCAAATGTTGTAGAGCATGAACCTGCTGGACCGGGTCACCGCTTTGATGTTAGCGGAGAACGACAGGGTGTTGTCCAGTGTCACGCCAAGGTTCCTTGCACTCTGGGAGGAGGACACAATGGAGTTGTCAACCGTGATGGCGAGATCATGGAGCGGGCAGTCCTTCCCCGGGAGGAAGAGCAGCTCCGTCTTGCCAAGGTTCAGCTTGAGGTGGTGATCCGACATCCACACTGATATGTCTGCCAGACATGCAGAGATGCGATTCGCCACCTGGTTCTCGAAGGGGGAAAGGAGAAAATTAATTGTGTGTTGTCTGCGTAGCAATGATAGGAGAGACCATGTGAGGATATGACAGAGCCAAGTGACTTGGTGTATAGAGAGAATAGGAGAGGGCCTAGAACTGAGCCCTGGGGGACACCAGTGGTGAGAGCACGTGGTGCGGAGACAGATTCTCGCCACGCCACCTGGTAGGAGCGACCTGTCAGGTAGGACTCAATCCAAGAGTGAGCAGCGCCGGAGATGCCCAACTCGGAGAGAGGGTGGAGAGGAGGATCTGATGGTTCACAGTATCAAAGGCAGTAGATAGGTCTAGAAGGATAAGAGCAGAGGAGAGAGAGTTAGCTTTAGCAGTGCGGAGAGCCTCCGTGACACAGAGAATAGCAGTCTCAGTTGAATGACCAGTCTTGAAACCTGACTGGTTTGGATCAAGAAGGTCATTCTGAGAGAGATAGCAGGAGAGTTGGCTAGAGACGGCACGCTCAAGAGTTTTGGAGAGAAAAGAAAGAAGGGATACTGGTCTGTAGTTGTTGACATCGGATGGATCGAGTGTAGGTTTTTTGAGGAGGGGTGCAACTCTCGCTCTCTTGAAGACGGAAGGGACATGGCCCCGCCAGTCTCTCTTGATAGACGGAAGGGACATGGCCCCCGCCAGTCTCTCTTGAAGACGGAAGGGACATGGCCCCGCCAGTCTCTCTTGAAGATGGAAGGGACATGGCCCCCGCCAGTCTCTCTTGAAGACGGAAGGGACATGGCCCCGCCAGTCTCTCTTGAAGACGGAAGGGACATGGCCCCCGCCAGTCTCTCTTGAAGACGGAAGGGACATGGCCCCGCCAGTCTCTCTTGATAGACGGAAGGGACATGGCCCCCGCCAGTCTCTCTTGAAGACGGAAGGGACATGGCCCCGCCAGTCTCTCTTGATAGACGGAAGGGACATGGCCCCCGCCAGTCTCTCTTGAAGACAGAAGGGACATGGCCCCGCCAGTCTCTCTTGAAGATGGAAGGGACATGGCCCCCGCCAGTCTCTCTTGAAGACGGAAGGGACATGGCCCCGCCAGTCTCTCTTGAAGATGGAAGGGACATGGCCCCCGCCAGTCTCTCTTGAAGACGGAAGGGACATGGCCCCGCCAGTCTCTCTTGAAGACGGAAGGGACATGGCCCCCGCCAGTCTCTTGAAGACGGAAGGGACATGGCCTCTCCAAAGTAGAAGATGGGACACACCTCAGGTGTGGACTGTAATATATAGTGATCTGTCCCTTTACTGTGTCTCACCAGGACAACACACATTGATTGACAAGGATGAATTGAGGTACTGTGAAAATATTGTGTGCTCTCATTTCCGCACTGCTGACTTTCATTCTGATCCTGTTGAAGTGTGTGTGTGTGTGCTTGTGTGTGTTCATGTGCATTATTTTATGTGTGTGTGTGCGTGTGTGTGTGTGTGTGTGTGTATATGTGTGTGTTCATGTGCATTATTTTATGTGTGTGTGTGCGTGTGTGTGTGTGTGTGTATGTGTGTGTTCGTGTGCTTAATTTATGTGTGTGTGTGTGTGTGCGTGTGTGTTTGTGTGCATTATTTTATGTGCGTGTGTGTGTGTGTGTGTGTGTGTGTGTGTGTGTGTGTGTGTGTGTGTGTGTGTGTGTGTGCGTGTGTGTGTGTGTGCGTGTATGTGTGTGCGTGTATGTGCCTGCGCCTGTGTGTGTAAGGAACACAGCTGCAAGAGTTGTCCCTTTAATTGCATCAGATATGAACTCTATTCCCGTATTATACAATTACACTTTAATCACACGTATTAGTCTACAATAATTGCATTCAAAGAAACAATATGTATGACCAGAGCCCATAGGGTGCCATTTGGGACGCAGCCTAGATGAAAGCTAAACATAACACAGGTCAGTAAATAAGGAAATAATTACCTGTTCCGGAGCCATTTGCAGCTGTTGTTAGCTGTCAGAGCTGTTGTTAGCTGTTGTTAGCTTTCAGAGCTGTTGTTAGCTGTCAGAGCTGTTGTTAGCTTTCAGAGCTGTTGTTAGCTGTTGTTAGCTGTCAGAGCTGTTGTTAGCTTTCAGAGCTGTTGTTAGCTGTTGTTAGCTGTCAGAGCTGTTGTTAGCTTTCAGAGCTGTTGTTAGCTGTTGTTAGCTGTCAGAGCTGTAGTTAGCTTTCAGAGCTGTTGTTAGCTGTTGTTAGCTTTCAGAGCTGTTGTTAGCTGTTCTTAGCTGTCAGAGCTGTAGTTAGCTTTCAGAGCTGTTGTTAGCTGTTGTTAGCTTTCAGAGCTGTTGTTAGCTGTTGTTAGCTGTCAGAGCTGTTGTTAGCTTTCAGAGCTGTTGTTAGCTGTTGTTAGCTGTCAGAGCTGTAGTTAGCTTTCAGAGCTGTTGTTAGCTGTTGTTAGCTGTCAGAGCTGTTGTTAGCTTTCAGAGCTGTTGTTAGCTGTTGTTAGCTGTCAGAGCTGTAGTTAGCTTTCAGAGCTGTTGTTAGCTGTTGTTAGCTGTCAGAGCTTTTTTTCTAATAGTGCAAACGGCTGTAGAGTCAAAAAGGCAGGATGGTGATGGTTAATTAAAGGAGTTAGCGAACAGATGGATGCCACACAGACCTCAATAGTCATCTGTGATGACGATTTTACCACAGGTGTATGAAAGTCCCCTATTCTAGGATGATAGGAGCTTTATGTGTCACTCCCAATCTCACCTGTGTTCTTATGCATTGTCCTCACAGTGAATATGTATTCCATTTATAATGATTAATAATAGAAAACATCTGTAGTAGCTACACTACACCAGTCAGTTGGCCAGCAGCACTGTCTCTGATTTCATCAGTCCCTGATATCATCATACACACAGATAACAGTAATGAGGGCTTTGTGGCCTAAAAGGGACTTGAACATTAAACGAATGACTCAGTAATCTTACTGATTTGTCTGAGTAATGACATAACTGTCACTCTTCATTAATGGAACAGAGAGAGAGAGCGAGAGAGAGAGAGGGAATGTGGCTAATGCATTAATGTGGCTAATCCCTTAATGTGGCTAATGCTATTAAATTCACAGGGATTACTGAGGGTGGTTGGTGGTTCCATAGTCTACTGCAGTGTTTCCCAACTCCAGTCCTCCTGTTCTCCCAACAGTACACATTTTTTTCAAGCACACCTGATTCAACTCGTCAACTAATCATCAAGCACTCAATGAGTTGAATCAGGTGAGTTTGTCTGGGGCTACAGCAAAAATGTGTGCAGTTGGGGGTACTGGAGGACTGGAGTTGGGAAGCTCTGGTACGGTACCTAACCTCTACATAACCCTTTCTGGTGGGCGGAGACTTTTAAGTGGGGAGACTTAAAGCTGTCCTACCTAACGTCCATCAACACGTCTCCTTCGCCACCAGGGGCGCTAAAACTCTAGACCACTTTTATTCTACCCACAGAAATGCATACAAGGCCCTCCCTCGTCCTCCCTTCGGGAAATCTGACCACGACTCCATTCTCCTGCTTCCTGTTTACAACAAAAAAGCTCAAACAGGAAGTACCAGTGATGGGCGCAATACAGAAGTGGTCAGATGAAGCAGACGCGAGGCTGCATGACTGTTTTACTAGTACAGACTAGGATATGTTCCTGGATTCATCCGATAGCATTGAGGAGTTTACCACAACAGTCACAGGCTTCATCAATAAGTGCATAGATGATGTTGTCCCAACAGTGACAATAAGAACGTAAACCAAACCAAAAACCATGGATTACAGGCAACATCTGCGCTGGGCTAAAGGCAAGAGCTACCGTTTACAAGGAACGCGACATAGACATGGGCACGTACAAGAAATCCCGCTACGATCGCCCGACAAGACATCAAACATGCAAAAGGACAATATAGGAGGAAGGTGGAATCCTATTACACTGGCTCCGATGCTCGACGTATGTTGCAGGGCTTGCAGACAACAACGGATTACAAAGGAAAACTGCCATGAGTTGCCCAGAGATGCAGAACTCCTAAATGCCTTTTTTGCTCGCTTCGAGGAATACAACACTGAGTCTTGCGTGAAAGCCCCTGTTGTTCCGGATGACTGTGTGATCTTGATCTCTGTGGCCGATGTGAGCAAAACCATTAAATAGGTTAACAATCACAAGGCTGCCGGGCCAGACGGAATACCATGGGATGTTCTGACCACCATTGTCCCTGTTCCCAAGAGCTCCAAGGTAACCTGCCTAAATGACTATCGCCCTGTAGCGCTCACATCTGTAATTACGAAGTGCTTTGAAAGGCTGGTCATGACACACATCAACACCATCATCCCAGACACCCTGGACCCACTCCAATTCGCATACCATACTTACGTCAGCCACGGAGAACGAGAGCCCACAGTCCTTGGGAGCGGGCCGCGTCGGTGGCACTGTGTTATACTCAAAGCAGGCGAAGAAGGTGTTTAGCTTGTCCGGGAGGAAGACGTCGGTGTCCACGACGTGGCTGTATTTCCCTTTGTAATCCATGATGATTGTCTGTAGACCCTGCCACATACATCTCGTGTCTGAGCCGTTGAATTGCGACTCCACTTTGTCTCTCTACTGACGTTTTGCCTGTTTGATTGCCTTAAGGAGGGAATAACTACACTGTTTGTATTCTGCCATATTCCCAGTCACCTTGCCTTGGTTAAATGCGGTGGTTCGTGCTTTCATTTTTTGTGCGAATGCTGCCATCTATCCACGGTTTTTGGTTTGGGTAGGTTCTAATAGTCACAGTCAACATCCCCTACACACTTCCTGATAAACTCAGTCACCGTGTCCGTGTATACGTCAATGTTATTCTCAGAGGCAACCAGGAACACATCCCAGTCCGCGTGATCAAAACAATCTTGAAGCATGGATTCCGATTGGTCAGACCAGCGTTGAATAGACCTTAGCACGTGTACTTCCTGTTTGAGTTTCTGCCTGTAGGAAGGGAGGAGCAGGATGGATTTGTGATCTGATTTGCCGAAGGGAGGGTGGGGGTGGGCCTTGTAGCCATCCCGGAAGGGGGAGTAACAATGGTCGAGAGTTTTTTGATGCACGAGTACTACAGGCAATGTGTTGATAGAACTTCGATAGCGTTTTCCTCAAAATGTGTTAAAATCCCCAGCTACAGTAAATGCAGCCTCAGGATATGTGGTTTCCAGTTTGCATAAAGTCCAGTGTAGTTCCTTGAGGGTTGTCGTGGTATCGGCTTGAGGGGGAATATACACGGCCGTGACTATAACCGAAGAGAATTCCCTTGGGAGTTAATACGGTTGGCATTTGATTGTGAGGTATTCTAGGTTGGGTGAACAAAAGGACTTGAGTTCCTGTACGTTATCAAAATCTAATCAAATCTAATCAAATTGTATTTGTCACATGCGCCGAATACAACAGGTGTAGACCTTACCGTGAAATGCTCACTTAAAAGCCCTTAACCAACAATGCAGTTCAAGAAATAGAGTTAAGAAAATATTGACTTAAGGAAAAATGTTAATCAAATCAAAAAGCAACACAAGAAAATTACATAACAATAGCGAGGCTATATAAAGGGGGTACCGATACCGAGTCAATGTGCGGGGGTACAGGTTAGTCGAGGTAATTTGTAAAGTGACTATGCATAGATAATAAACAGTGGGGTCAATGTAAATAGTCCGGGTGGCCATTTTATTAATTGTTCAGCAGTCTTATGGCTTGGGGGTAGAAGCTGTTAAGGAGCTTTTTGGTCCTAGACTTGGGGCTCCGGTACCGCTTGCCGTGCGGTAGCAGAGAGAACAGTCTATGACTTGGGTGACTGGAGTCTTAGACAATTGTTTTGGCCTTCCTCTGACACCGCCTAGTATATAGGTCCTGGATGGCAGGAAGCTTGGCCCCAGTATGAAAAATGTATGCACTCACTAAATGTAAATCGCTTTGGATAAGAGCGTCTGCTAATTGACTAAAATGTAAATGTAAATGATGTCCTGGGCCGTATGCACCACACATTCAGATGCCGAGCAGTTGCCATACCAGGCGGTGATGCAACCGGTCATGGATGCTCTCCATGTTGCAGCTGTATAACTTTTTGAGGATCTGGGGACCCATGCCAAATCTTTTCAATCTCCTGAGGGGGAAAAGGTGTTGTCGTGCCCTCTTCACGACAGTCTTGGTGTGTTCAGACCATGATAGTCTGTTGGTGATGTGGACACCAAGGAACTTGAAACTCTCGACCCGCTCCACTAAAGTCGATGTTAATGGGGTCCTGTTCGGCCCTCCTTTTCCTATAGTCCACGATCAGCTCCCTTGTCTTGATCACGTTGAGGGAGAGGTTGTTGTCCTGGCACCACACTGCCAGGTCTCTGACCTCCTCCCTATAGGCTGTCTCATCGTTGTCGGTGATCACTGTTGTGTCGTCAGCAAACGTAATGATGGTGTTGGAGTCGTGCTTGGCCACGCAGTCGAGGGTGAACAAGAGTACAGGAGGGGACTAAGCACGCACCATGAGAAGTTTATCATGAAACATACACCACCACCGCCTTTCTTCTTCCCGGAGAGTTCTTTATTCCTGTCTGCGCGATGTACTGAGAACCCAGCTGGCTGTATGAACAGGGACAGTACATCCGGAGAGAGCCATGATTCCGTGAAGCATAGTACGTTACAGTCCCTGATGTCTCTCTGGAAGGAGATTCTAAAACCTGAGCTTGTCTACTTTATTGTCCAGGGACTGAACATTAGCGAGTAATATACTCGGGAGCGGTGGATGGGGTGCACGCCTCCTGAGTCGGACTAGAAGTCCACACCGAAGGAGTTAGAAGCAGAGCTGCATGTCTGTCGGCGCCATCATACATTGTGTGTGTCAAGCATGGTCCACCACCCAAAGGACATCCAGCCAACTTGACAGAACTGTAAGAAGCTTTGGAGTCAACATGGGCCAGCATCCCTGTGGAACGCTTTCGACACCTTGTAGAGTCCATGCCCCGACGAATTGAGGCTGTTTTGAGGGCAAAAAGGGGGGGAGGGACGGGACGGGGGGGATGGGACGGGGGCGTGAGGGGGGTGCAACTCAATATTAGGAAGATATTCTTAATGTTTGTACACTCAGTGTATAGCTAGGTTTCCTACCAATTGGCGACAGATTTTCATGCGAATATTACAAAATCTGCATAAAAACATTCCCCCCACCAGAGATTAGTTTCCATCAAATTGACTTGTTGCGGATAAAATGGGGATGTGCGTGATGATATAGTTTACATAAAAACTACTTTTGCGGTTAAATTCCCATGTACCGAATAAAAAATACAACTCTACTGATGGTTTTGTCACAACAAATGTTGCTCTGGTCTTGGCACGTGCACGCTAGACAACAGCTGGCAGATACAGACAGGATAGCCTAGCTATGAGATTATTATGGACACAAGAGCGAGATTATTTTTATTTGTCAAATGGCAGCAAAGCATTGATCAACATGTCACCAGAATAAGACCCTCGATATTTATTGGAATGAAGCATGTAGCTCAGCTGGTAGAGCACGGCGCTTGTAACGCCAAGGTAGTCGGTTCGATCCCCGGGACCACCCATACACAAAAATGTATGCACGCATGACTGTAAGTCGCTTTGGATAAAAGCGTCTGCTAAATGGCATATATATTTTTTTTTTATCACCGTGCACTTTCACCACCCTGTGAAGTTCATTACAATTTATTTAATCTGTAGCCTAATAAACTGCATGCTTTCCCGAGTCGTAGTGGGAGGACCACACAACGTATCATTATTTGGCTTCGATATGATGGTTATTATATCAATATTTGCACATAAAGGCGTTTCCACCTCCTTTTCTCGCATAATATATTTTACAGAAAAAAGATCCCACCTGGTCTAGTGTATTTTTTTTTGTTATGTCGACATTTGGAAAGTTTACCGACAAATGTACTGTTTCCATTAGCCGTGTAGTGACATTTTCCATCTGCTTTAAAAAGGTTCGATGGAAACCTGGTTCATATCAACTTTGGCTTCTTCATACAGCAGATCTGGCTACTTCATATGGTATATCTGGCTACTTCATATGGTA
>NW_025533576.1:172500-205000 GCF_020615455.1 Coregonus clupeaformis
CACTGGTACGACAGATTAACTCAATCACTGTGGATGGTAATGAAACCCCACTGGTACGACCTATTAACTCAATCACTGTGGATGGTAATGAAACCCCACTGGTACGACAGATTAACTCAATCACTGTGGATGGTAATGAAACCCCACTGGTACGACCTATTAACTCAATCACTGTGGATGGTAATGAAACCCCACTGGTACGACCGATTAACTCAATCACTGTGGATGGTAATGAAACCCCACTGGTACGACAGATTAACTCAATCACTGTGGATGGTGATGAAACCCCACTGGTACGACAGATTAACTCAATCACTGTGGATGGTAATGAAACCCCACTGGTACGACAGATTAACTCAATCACTGTGGATGGTAATGAAACCCCACTGGTACGACAGATTAACTCAATCACTGTGGATGGTAATGAAACCCCACTGGTACGACAGATTAACTCAATCACTGTGGATGGTAATGAAACCCCACTGGTACGACAGATTAACTCAATCACTGTGGATGGTAATGAAACCCCACTGGTACGACAGATTAACTCAATCACTGTGGATGGTAATGAAACCCCACTGGTACGACAGATTAACTCAATCACTGTGGATGGTAATGAAACCCCACTGGTACGACAGATTAACTCAATGGATGGTGTAGTGGGCAGTAATATATTAATCTGTAATATTATGTGTATATACAGTATATATGATATTATAAATACCTCACATGCGACTAGTAATAAGACTAAGCAATTAGCCTATTATAATGTTTATCTGACTCCATAAAGATGATTTAGCAATATGCAAGAACACAATAGGTGAGTTACAGTAGTAGGCAATGAAGAAATGTCTGAGAATGGAATTCTAAGGACAAGTGTTTTTAATTATTTTGTAAAAATGAATGTACTCACATACAAGGCATAAAGCTTAAGTGGCGAAGCATTAACAAGCATTACAAGGCATTATTCTAAGCATGAACTAAGAGATGCTTGCTAGGCCAGAGGCCTAGAAGCCTAGGAAATGAGAATTGATCGTACAACCTTCCTCCATGGACTGGATACAGGATAAGAGAGAGAACAAAAGGTATTCAATTCCATTTATAACTGGTGAAGGTGTGACCTTTCAACCCAAAACCAACCACCACTGACCAATCAAACGATAACAAGTTTACAGTAACCTAAACCCTCCCAGGCCCAGTCTCCACAGGGTGTCCACAGGGTGTCCACAGGGCGTCCACAGGGCGTCCACAGGGCGTCCACAGGGCGTCCACAGGGTGTGTGGGGGATGAGACCAATGTAAATGAGACAGAATTCCTGAGAAGACAATAAAACACCTTTGCATTATAAAGTAATTTAGAGTTCACCCAGAGATTTTACATTTACATTTTAGTCATTTAGCAGACACTCTTATCCAGAGCAACTTACAGTTAGTGAGTGCATACATTGTTTTTTAATACTGGCCCCCCGTGGGAATCGAACCCACAACCCTGGCGTTGCAACACCATGCTCTACCAACTGAGCTACATCCCTGCCGGCCATTCCCTCCCCTACCCTGGGCCAATTGTGCACCGCCCCATGGGTCTCCCGGTCACGGCCAGCTACAACAGAGCCTGGATTTGAACCAGGATCTCTAGTGGCACAGCTAGCACTGCGATGCAGTGCCTTTGACCACTGTGCCACTCGGGAGATCATGCATCCATATAGATAGCATCAGAGTTGTCCTCAGTGAACAAGTTTCAGATAGATCCCAGACATGGATACTATAGCATTATTCTGTCACAATAGTCATTCCTCCGGATACTGTAACAGAGATACATTTTGGCCCCTCAGAGATGGAAGGGCTGACTAGTCCTTGGGCGTTGTCCCTTTTTCCATGCAGTTCCAGGTGACAGAGGACACGTACAGTTGAAGTCAGAAGTTTACATACACTTAGGTTGGAGTCATTAAAACTCGTTTTTTCAACCACTCCACACATTTCTCGTTAACAAACTATAGTTTTGGCAAGTCGGTTAGGACATCTACTTTGTGCATGACACAAGTAATTTTTCCAACAATTGTTTACAGACAGATTATTTCATTTATAATTCACTGTATCACAATTAGATCTCCCTCCATCTCCACACCTGCGATCTCCCTCCATCTCCACACCTGAGGTGGTAATGCGGTATCCGAAGAAGGAGACAGACTGTTGGAAAAACAGACACTTTTATGCCTTGGCATATGTTCCAACAGTCGGGCCAGCACTTTGCGAACCAGGGTCATATGCTCGGCACACGTAGCGGAATACATCAGAATGTCATCGATGTAAAGCATGTCCCGAAACACCTCGTTCACAAAGGACTCCAGACCCAAAAGAACGCTGACGGCAGTGAAATGTCCTCGCGTGCCATCAGAGTGACACTGGCACTGTCGTCCTCCGCTCTCCCGGATCGCCACTCCACTCAGCTCCATCAGCTCGTGATCCGAGTCGGGCGGGGTTGGAACGGGCAGGCCCCCTCCAGGACGTCCTCTGGCCACCAGCAGGTTGTCCAACCGGATGGCCATGTCCACCAGTTGAGTGAAGGACAACATGGTGTCCCGGCAGGCTAGCTCCCTTCGGACGTCCTCCCATAGATGGCACCGGAAGTGGTCAATGAGGGCCCGCTCGTTCGACCCGGACCCAGCTGCTAGAGTCCAGAACCCCAGGGCGAAGTCCTGTGCGGTCCTCGTCCCCTGCCTCAGGTGGACCAGCCGCTCGCCCACCTCTCGACCCTCAGGCAGGTGATCGAAGACAGCCCGAAAGTGGCGAGCGAACTCCCCGTAGTTGTCCAACGCGGCTCCTCCTTCATTCCAGACCACGTTGGCCCACTCCAGGGCTTTCCCCGAGAGGCAGGAGACGAGGGCGGACACCTTCTCCCGCTCCGATGGGGGCCGGGCTGATGCTGGAATAGTAGAGCTCCAGTTGGAGGAGGAATCCCTGGCAGAGAGCAGCTGTCCTGTCGAAATCCCGTGGTCGGGATATATGGATCCCTCTGGGTGCCGGGGCGTGGGTGGTTGGATCCGGTCGCCGAGCTGGTCCCGGCAGATCGTGTCCTCTCCTCTCCAGGCTTTGGACGACCTGGAGAACCCGGTCCATCGCTTCTCCAAAGCTGGCTAGCATTGTCGAATGCCCCTGGACCTGTGTCACGACTCCAGGCATGCGCTCCTCTCCTGCTGACTCCATGGCGGGTGGATGATTCTGTGATGGGTGATTGGAAGGAGTCAGGCGCAGGAGGGTAAATCACAGAATACAGAGTTTATTCCGGAATACAGTGTTACGCAGAAATGCGTCAAACAGTCCAGTGCGCAAAACAGGCGCACTGGAACCAAACAGGCACACAGGGAAAATATACCCCGGCAATACAAAATACACAGAGCTCAACCGAGCTACTCTCTCCTCACATTAAACAATCACCCACAAGGACAAGGGGGCAAAGGGAACACTTATACACGTACTAATGAGGGGATATGAACCAGGTGTGTGTAATAGACAAGACAAAACAGATGTAATGATGAGATGAGGAGCGGCAGTGGCTAGAAGGCCGGTGACGACGAACGCCGAAGCCTGACCGAACAAGGAGAGGAGGCAGCTTCGGAGGAAGTCGTGACAGTATGTGACAAAAAATTTTTTGGGGGAATAAATAAATGTGATTTGATTGAATTAAACCCCGCTGTGGATGGTAATTAAACCGCGCTGTGGATGGTAATGAAATCCCACCGTGGATGGTAATGAAACCCACTGTGGATGGTAATGAAACCCCACTGGTAATGACCATCACGTTGGAGCAACATCAGGTGACGTGTCAAGTCAAGGCATTGATGACAAGTTTAGAAAAACTATACATTTACAACACAGCCATTGGAGAAGTCAAAAATACTTTTCAAAGTTGCTAAATCATTTCCAGTTATTTCAGTGGCAAAAAAAACAGCATACCTTCTGAAATCATTGGACCCTGTACTGGCCTACAAGGCTGGATATACAGTGGGGAAAAAAAGTATTTAGTCAGCCACCAATTGTGCAAGTTCTCCCACTTAAAAAGATGAGAGAGGCCTGTAATTTTCATCATAGGTACACGTCAACTATGACAGACAAATTGAGAAAAAAAAATCCAGAAAATCCCATTGTAGGATTTTTAATGAATTTATTTGCAAATTATGGTGGAAAATAAGTATTTGGTCACCTACAAACAAGCAAGATTTCTGGCTCTCACAGACCTGTAACTTCTTCTTTAAGAGGCTCCTCTGTCCTCCACTCGTTACCTGTATTAATGGCACCTGTTTGAACTTGTTATCAGTATAAAAGACACCTGTCCACAACCTCAAACAGTCACACTCCAAACTCCACAATGGCCAAGACCAAAGAGCTGTCAAAGGACACCAAAAACAAAATTGTAGACCTGCACCAGGCTGGGAAGACTGAATCTGCAATAGGTAAGCAGCTTGGTTTGAAGAAATCAACTGTGGGAGCAATTATTAGGAAATGGAAGACATACAAGACCACTGATAATCTCCCTCGATCTGGGGCTCCACGCAAGATCTCACCCCGTGGGGTCAAAATGATCACAAGAACGGTGAGCAAAAATCCCAGAACCACACGGGGGGACCTAGTGAATGACCTGCAGAGAGCTGGGACCAAAGTAACAAAGCCTACCATCAGTAACACACTACGCCGCCAGGGACTCAAATCCTGCAGTGCAAGACGTGTCCCCCTGCTTAAGCCAGTACATGTCCAGGCCCGTCTGAAGTGCATTTGGATGATCCAGAAGAGGATTGGGAGAATGTCATATGGTCAGATGAAACCAAAATATAACTTTTTGGTAAAAACTCAACTCGTCATGTTTGGAGGACAAAGAATGCTGAGTTGCATCCAAAGAACACCATACCTACTGTGAAGCATGGGGTTGGAAACATCATGCTTTGGGGCTGTTTTTCTGCAAAGGGACCAGGACGACTGATCCGTGTAAAGGAAAGAATGAATGGGGCCATGTATCGTGAGATTTTGAGTGAAACCCTCCTTCCATCAGCAAGGGCATTGAAGATGAAACGTGGCTGGGTCTTTCAGCATGACAATGATCCCAAACACACCGCCCGGGCAACGAAGGAGTGGCTTCGTAAGAAGCATTTCAAGGTCCTGGAGTGGCCTAGCCAGTCTCCAGATCTCAACCCCATAGAAAATCTTTGGAGGGAGTTGAAAGTCTGTGTTGCCCAGTGACAGCCCCAAAACATCACTGCTCTAGAGGAGATCTGCTTGGAGGAATGGGCCAAAATACCAGCAACAGTGTGTGAAAACCTTGTGAAGACTTACAGAAAACGTTTGACCTGTGTCATTGCCAACAAAGGGTATATAACAAAGTATTGAGAAACTTTTGTTATTGACCAAATACTTATTTTCCACCATCATATGCCAATAAATTCATTAAAAATCCTACAATGTGATTTTCTAGATTTTTTTTTCTCATTTTGTCTGTCATAGTTGACGTGTACCTATGATGAAAATTACAGGCCTCTCTCATCTTTTTAAGTGGGAGAACTTGCACAATTGGTGGCTGACTAAAAACTTTTTTTCCCCACTGTATGACAATAGTAACAGTGTAAAATGACTATGTACACTGGGAACACCTGCTCTTTCCATGACCAGGTGAAGGGAAAGGTAAAGGGGGATACTAGATAGTAGTAGATCTGAATGCATCCAACTTAAAGGTAAAGGGGGATACTAGATAATAGTAGAACTGAATGCATCCAACTGAAATGTAAAGGGGGATACTAGATAGTAGTAGAACTCAATACATCCAACTGAAAGGTAAAGGGGGATACTAGATA
The DNA here is from genome assembly GCF_020615455.1 of Coregonus clupeaformis. Taxonomy (NCBI): domain Eukaryota; kingdom Metazoa; phylum Chordata; class Actinopteri; order Salmoniformes; family Salmonidae; genus Coregonus; species Coregonus clupeaformis. Next base: position 178,340 of record NW_025533576.1, read on the forward strand.
GTAGTAGAACTGAATGCATCCAACTGAAAGGTAAAGGGGGATACTAGATAGGAGTAGAACTGAATGCATCCAACTGAAATGTAAAGGGGGATACTATATAGTAGTAGAACTGAATGCATCCAACTGAAAGGTAAAGGGGGATACTAGATAGTAGTAGAAGTGAATGCATCCAACTGAAAGGTAAAGGGGGATACTAGATAGTAGTAGAACTGAATGCATCCAACTGAAATGTAAAGGGGATACTAGATTGTAGTAGAACTGAATGCATCCATCTGAAAGGTAAAAGGGGATACTAGATAGTAGTAGAACTGAATGCATCCAACTGAAAGATAAAGGGCGATACTATATAGTAGTAGAACTGAATGCATCCAACTGAAATGTAAAGGGGGGATACTAGATAGTAGTAGAACTGAATGCATCCAACTGAAATCTAAAGGGGGGATACTAGATAGTAGTAGAACTGAATGCATCCAACTGAAAGGTAAAGGGGGATACTAGATAGTAGTAGAACTGAATGCATCCAACTGAAATCTAAAGGGGGATACTATATAGTAGTAGAACTGAATGCATCCAACTGAAAGGTAAAGGGGGATACTAGATAGTAGTAGAAGTGAATGCATCCAACTGAAAGGTAAAGGGGGATACTAGATAGTAGTAGAACTGAATGCATCCAACTGAAATGTAAAGGGGATACTAGATTGTAGTAGAACTGAATGCATCCATCTGAAAGGTAAAAGGGGATACTAGATAGTAGTAGAACTGAATGCATCCAACTGAAAGATAAAGGGCGATACTATATAGTAGTAGAACTGAATGCATCCAACTGAAATGTAAAGGGGGATACTAGATAGTAGTAGAACTGAATGCATCCAACTGAAATCTAAAGGGGGATACTAGATAGTAGTAGAACTGAATGCATCCAACTGAAAGGTAAAGGGGGATACTAGATAGTAGTAGAACTGAATGCATCCAACTGAAATCTAAAGGGGGATACTAGATAGTAGTAGAACTGAATGCATCCAACTGAAAGGTAAAGGGGATACTAGATAGTAGTAGAACTGAATGCAACCAACTGAAAGGTAAAGGAGGACACTAGATAGTAGTAGAACTGAATGCATCCAACTGAAATATAAAGGGGATACTAGATTGTAGTAGAACTGAATGCATCCATCTGAAAGGTAAAAGGGGATACTAGATAGTAGTAGAACTGAATGCATCCAACTGAAAGATAAAGGGCGATACTATATAGTAGTAGAACTGAATGCATCCAACTGAAATGTAAAGGGGGATACTAGATAGTAGTAGAACTGAATGCATCCAACTGAAATCTAAAGGGGGATACTAGATAGTAGTAGAACTGAATGCATCCAACTGAAAGGTAAAGGGGGATACTAGATAGTAGTAGAACTGAATGCATCCAACGGAAATGTAAAGGGGGATACTAGATAGTAGTAGAACTGAATGCATCCAACTGAAATCTAAAGGGGGATACTAGATAGTAGTAGAACTGAATGCATCCAACTGAAAGGTAAAGGGGATACTAGATAGTAGTAGAACTGAATGCAACCAACTGAAAGGTAAAGGAGGACACTAGATAGTAGTAGAACTGAATTCATCCAACTGAAATGTAAAGGGGATACTAGATGGTAGTAGAACTGAATGCATCCATCTGAAAGGTAAAAGGGGATACTAGATAGTAGTAGAACTGAATGCATCCAACTGAAAGGTAAAGGGGGATACTAGATAGTAGTAGAACTGAATGCATCCAACTGAAATGTAAAGGGGATACTAGATTGTAGTAGAACTGAATGCATCCATCTGAAAGGTAAAAGGGGATACTAGATAGTAGTAGAACTGAATGCATCCAACTGAAAGGTAAAGGGAGATACTAGATAGTAGTAGAACTGAATGCATCCAACTGAAATGTGTCTTCCGCATTTAAGAGGTGCAGAGGGCTGCCTTAATCGACATCCCACGTCTTCGGCGCCCGGGGAACACCAGGTGAAAGCTATTATCCCTTATTGATGTCACTTGTTAAATCCACTTCAATCAGTGTAGATGAAGGGGAGGAGACAGGTTAAAGAATAATTGATAAGCCTTGAGACATGGATTGTGTATGTTTGCTATTCAGAGGGTGAATGGGAAAAACAAAAGATTGAAGTGCCTTTGAACGGGGTATGGTAGTAGGTGCCAGGCGCACCGGTTTGTGTCAAGAACTGCAACGATGCTGGGTGTGTCACGTTCAACAGTCTCCCGTGTGTATCAAGAATGGTCCACCACCCAAAGGACATCCAGCCAATCTGACATAAAACGGTGGGAAGCGTTGGAGTCAACATGGGCCAGCATCCCTGTGGAACGCTTTCGACACCTTGCAACTCAATATTAGGAAGGTGTTCCTAATGTTTGGTATACTCAGTGTATAATGTCCTCAATTCCACCAATTCATCTTGTAATGAATATCTTCTTTATTTGCTGAAAGTACCAAACACTAATCTTCCTCACGACCCTTCTAATATAATGAATTATTAAACCCTCCACTGTTTTACATTTACCAGGACCCCCCACCCCCTCCCCTTAGCCTGAACAGCGTCCCAAATGGCACCCTATCACCTATTTAGTGCACTACTTTTGACCAGGACCCATAGGGAATCCCATAGTACTCTGGTGCACTATATAGGCGCTAGGCTGCCATTTGGGACGTGAACCCTGGTGTAATTAATGGAGTGGCCGTTCTGTCTCCCTACTTCAGGTTCTGGTCATTTATCAGGACGGCACTAATGAACACTTACAGGGACGATCTTCTCTCTGTAGTTAGAGAGAAAGAGAGTTTCCTGCTGGTTGGTTAACTGTGGTTGATATTATAACCTTTCTACTGTTCATTAGGGCTATGTTTAAGTTGAACTGTAATGTGGTACTCAACACTCTAGAGAATAAGCTCCCTTACACATCCACCGGCTGTAATTCTCTGTTCTAGCATCAGCCAACCAAAGCAGGACATGTAACAGTAAAATATTGAGTTAATATTCTCTTCAATGTTTTTATATGATTATGTTTAGACTCTTCCCAGATAGCACATAATGTTCTGAGAACCATATTTTTCTTAGAGCTTGGTGAGAGCATGGTTGTCCTATGGTTATTTTGCATACGACCTTCCCACAACGTTCTGGGAATGGTGCAGGATACCCAGCTAGCAACACAACGTTCTGAGAACCATATATGTTTTAGATGGGAATTTCAGTACTTCAGCATAACATTTCCTACAGGTTTCTTCATGGTTCTATTTAAAGTAACGTTTTCAAAACGTTCAGAGAACGTTAAGAAACAACGTTCTTCTTTGGGAATTTCAGTACTTCAGCATAACATTTTCTACAGGTTGCCTCATGGTTCTATTTAAAGTAATGTTCTTGGAACGTTATTTCATTATCTTCTAATAACCTATAATTTCCATCCTCAGAACATTAATAAAACATCCAAGGAAAACTTTCAGGGAACCATAGTAAAACGTTCTCAGAACCTCCCTGCAACTTAAAAAGCCATGTTCCCAGAACAGGCAAAATGTTCACTTCCGCTCTCAGACCGTTTAAAAAACATTCAGTTTTACCGGTCAGGAAACAGAACTAATCGGAAACAAAAACGTACGTGCTAGCTGTGTTTTTACCTCTGAAATATTCTCTCAAATAAAATGTTATGAAGCCAAAATATTCAGAACTTTAATGGATGGATTTGTTTAGTAATCTCATCGGAAGAGCCAAATAACTCCTTATTTTTATTTAAAAAAAAAAATATTTTAAAAAGTAAGAGAAGTAGAACTGAACAAGGTTAAAACCTTTGGTATCACAAACACCCAGCAGTTTGATTTCAATGTAACGTCTCTGTATATTCCGTCTCTATCCCTCTATCCCTCTATCCCCCACCCCTCCATCCCTCCATCCCTCTATCCCCCATCCCCCATCCCTCCATCCCTCCATCCCCCATCCCCCCATCCCTCCATCCCTCCATCCCCCTATCCTCCATCCCTCTATCCCTCCATCCCTCCATCCCCCATCCCTCTATCCCTCCACCCCTCTATCCCTCTATCCCCATCCCTCTATCCCTCAATCCCTCAATCCCCCATCCCTCTATCCCCCATCCCCCATCCCTCTATCCCCCATCCCCCCATCCCTCTATCCCCCATCCCCCATCCCCCATCCCCCATCCCTCCATCCCTCTATCCCCCATCCCTCTATCCCCATCCCTCTATCCCCCATCCCCCATCCCCCCATCCCCTCTATCCCCACCCCTCCATCCCCCAACCCCTCCATCCCTCCACCCCTCTATCCCTCTATCCCCATCCCTCTATCCCTCTATCCCCCATCCCCCCATCCCCCATCCCTCCATCCCTCTATCCCTCTATCCCTCCATCCCTCCATCCCTCCATCCCCCTATCCTCTATCCCTCCATCCCTCCATCCCTCCATCCCCCATCCCTCTATCCCTCCATCCCTCCACCCCTCCACCCCTCTATCCCTCTATCCCCCATCCTTCTATCCCCCATCCCTCTATCCCTCCATCCCTCCATCCCTCCACCCCTCCATCCCTCTATCCCTCCATCCCCATCCCTCTATCCCTCCATCCCTCCACCCCCTCCACCCCTCTATCCCTCTATCCCCCATCCTTCTATCCCCCATCCCTCTATCCCCTCCATCCCTCCATCCCTCCACCCCTCCATCCCTCTATCCCTCTATCCCCCATCCTTCTATCCCCCATCCCTCTATCCCTCCATCCCTCCATCCCTCCACCCCTCCATCCCTCTATCCCTCTATCCCCCATCCTTCTATCCCCCATCCTTCTATCCCCCATCCCTCTATCCCCCATCCCCCCATCCCTCTATCCCCCATCCCTCTATTCCCCCCATCCCTCCATCCCTCCACCCCTCTATCCCTCTATCCCTCCATCCCTCCATCTCTCTATCCCCCATCCCTCCATCCCTCCATCTCTCTATCCCTCCATCCCTCTATCCCTCCATCCCTTCATCCCCATATCCCTTCATCCCCATATCCCTCCATCCCTCCATCCCTCTATCCCACATCAGCCTTCTGAAGAGTGTTTAAACTGTACAGCACCCAAGAGGAAGTGATAGTACCTTTTTGGGGGGGTTAAAAAAATTGAAAACAGATCATTAGGAAATGGCAAGATAATTATGTAATTCTCCAAACTTACTCAGGCAAGGCCCAGAGCCCCACAGTACTGCTACTGCAGTACAGCGTTTTTGTTAAGCTATTTGCTTACCTTGTCATTATGCAAGAAAATATATACTTGCTAATAATTTTGAATAATGCAATTAAGATGTGCATATTTAACATACATTCCACAATGGGGAATGTAGCAGTTAGCAGATAGCGGGCATGTACTGTACTGTACTGTACTGTGCTGTGTGTGTGTGTGGCAACAGTAGGGTATGGAGTAGCCAGTCTCTGGTGACAATGTGGCAGCGGCTGAGAGGAGAGAGGAGCAGGAGAGTGGACAACGTAGGAGAGGAGAGAAGAGAGGGTAGGAGAGGAGAGTGGAGAGGGTGGGATAGGAGAAAAGAGATGAGCGAGGAGAGGAGAGAGGAAAGGGTAGGAGAGAAGAGGAGAGAGGGTAGGAGAGGAGAGGAGAGGAGAGGAGAGGAGAGGATTACACAGCAAATGCTCTGGCAAACCAACGACCAGAAAAAGAAATCTGAAAACACCATCCAACCTGGAACTGAGTGAGTAATGTTTAGTCTGAAGCTACTTTTAAAGCCAAGAAGAAAAATAAATTACAATTATATATTTTACTTTATAAGGACTGAATGCTAAGTTAAGGCTACCAAGCTTGCTAGGACAGCAACTTAATCTTCCACACAGACCATCCCCTGGCATGATGCAGTGCTATATTAACACGCTACCCCTCTGTTAAGATTGGTGTAAACTCAGGATACTAGACAACGAGGACTCTGAGTCGTCTAATATAAATCTCTATAAATCTGGAACAGTATTGGTACAGGGAAACCCCAAACAGTTTCAGCTGGACTTTCACCTAATCAAAGAAATAGCTCAGCAGGAGAAGCTCTCCCTTGAGAAAGATACCCCTACCCCGAGCGGGTCAGACCAGACCTCTTCATTAAATAACCCCACAGAGCAACCCCAAGCAGAAAGTCCAGCACAGAGTACTACTCCCTCATTGAAATGAAGGATAAATTCCCCCAGCTGGAGGTAAGGCAGGTGGAGCTGGAACAGCAGGTGATTACACTCCAGTCAGCACAGACCCAGACAACAGTCCAGCACAACAATAACCCCTTAACTAGACCTGGAGAGCTGGAGGTAGAGAGAGACATGTCTGCACTCTGGACTGCGGTGAGACAACATCAACAGGAGAAAGAGCAGGAGCAGGAGAAGAACAGAGCACTAGAGGAGAGGATCAGAGTGCTGGAGGAGAAGGTGAGAATGATGACGGGTGACAGAGAACAACCCATTAGAGAGCTGGCCACCCCCGCAGAGAAGCCAGCAGAACAGCCCCTCTCAGACCCTGGCCAAAGTCTTGACACCGCAGCAGAACAGTCCACCCTAGACCCTGACCATAGCCTCGACATCACAGCCAGACAAACAAATGAAGAACCCCAAGCCCTGGGGATCCCAACCCCTCTGATCACCCCCCCTGTCAGCCACCCTGATAGCCCTCATGACGACCCCCCCACACCCACTGAGGACATACACAAGCCACAGATTGTACTCCTTATGGACTCAAACGGGAAATACATACAAGAAAATAAACTTTTCCCTAAACACACAGTGTCTAAACTCTGGTGTCCAAACACCCAGCGCGCCCTAGACCTTCTGTCTGAGGACAAACTAGGATCACCCAGCCACATAATAATACACACAGGCACAAATGACCTGAGAACACAGCAGGAAAGGGAGGTCACAGCACTCAAGTGAGTGATAGAAAAAGCTTCTTCTACTTTCCCCAACGCACAAGTGGTTATCTCAACCCTGCTACCACGAAAATACTTCCTCCCTGCTACCATACAGCAGGTAAACGCAAGTATTTCCAATGACTGTGCATCAAAACCAAATGTATACCTGGCCCACCACTCCACCCTGTACGTGAACAGCCTTTACGACCAGGTCCACCTATACAAGGCAGCAGTGCCCACCTTCACCCGGACCCTAAAGGATGTCGCCCTCAACCGCAGACCCAACTCCTCACACAGGAGCAACAGATCAACAGACATGCAGACTTCCTGCATACAGCGCTACAAATCCCACTCGAGGCTGTCGATAAAATCCAACTCGAACGTGTACATCGTTTAGGAAAAAGAGGACAGAAATATGAGCGCCCAATCGTTGCCAAATTTGCGTTTTTTAAGGAGAAAGCTATGGTGAAGAGCCTGGGAAAAAGACTTGCTGGCACAAAAATAGGCATGAATGATCAGTTCCCGAGGGAGATTGTAGAAAGGCGCAAAGTTCTGTATCCAATCTTCAAGGAAAACAGATTAAAAGGGAAGCGTGTTGCATTAGTGGTGGATAAATTATATATTGACAACCAAATGTTCAGAGACACAAAGACTACTCCATGGCTATTCTAAGTGGTAATAGAGGAGTCAAATATTGGAGCACCTGATAGGGATTGTAATATTAAATGACATTTATAGTAAGTATAGTATTGTATAAAACGATATAACAAGCAGAATAATACATATTTAAATACAAATAATTAGAACATGGCTTTTTTTTGGCGGGAGGTTGTTGTTTTGGCGGATGGTTGTTGTGGTTGGTCCTGTGTTCTCTCTGGCGTCCTTTCCCCCTTGCGGCAGATGTGGATGCGGGTGCGTTTGCACGCTCGGCCCATTTCTTCCCCAGTCAACCATGTGGTATGCATTTTTGTGTTTGAAAAGGTGCGGCGTTAAATGAGTGAGAGGGGAAATGGTTGCATATCCCGGAGCCGACCGGGGTCTGGGAGCAGGGGTACAGAGAGAGAGCTGTCAATTTTGTGTGGATGAGGGATATACATTTTTAAATATAGTATACAACTAATCTAATTTTCCATTGTCCTATCATGATGGAAAGATCCCTAACCCTATAACCTTGACACCCACCTGAGCGACCTATACACCAAAGAGAAGTTCCCATCTCTTTTTGGACCTGCTGTGAATATGCAGCCTAAACAGAGAAAAAATACGGTCAGAGACCTACTTGAGCAGCACCGCCCCCTCAAGATTCTGAGCCTGCCTGGCAGGGTTGGTCATACAAAGCCAGAGCCCCCTGATGGGAGAGCATAATAAACAAGGAAATTCTCAAAGCTGCTAATGAGAACCTTGACGACCTTTTACCTAGCCGGTGGGGATTCCGGTGGGGTACGCCCACCCAGGTAGTGGCAGTGCTGGCAACACTGGCTGCAGTAACCCATGGGGAGGGGGTCACACTCGGACAATCAGAGAGGGGGTTTATCATTGTAGCCCAGGTGGCACAAAATAATCAAAGGTCTGATCGCATGGAGATGCTTGGGAAAATGGTTAAAACAGGGGATCAGAGTGTTTGTGTCTCAGGGGAAGAGGGTGGATCTGATCTCCATCACCTAGGACTTGACATGGATTAAGTAGATTAATCAAATCTCACATTGTTATCAATTTCTACTCAATCTGCATGCTTTCTCAGTCAGCTTTAACTGTATCTGCACTCGTAGATCAAGTTATTTCTCGAGTTGGGCTCTGGGATATAACAGCTGTTGAGTATCTGTTTTTATGGTGGACTGTGGAGGGGAGGGGTTGAGTGTGTTGGAGTATGTGAGTATGTGCGTGTGTGCTTGTCTGACGTCTGTTGTGGGGGGTGGGGATGTTGGGGGAGGGTATGGGATGGACCGCAGGGAATTATTTGCTGGGATAATGATTACTTGTCAAGGAATTAAATGTAATACAATGGCAATCCGGGTTATATGTTAGAATCCTACGCGTGAACTGCCGACATTATTACGCATATTAATTGATAATGATGAAAAATAGGATATGCATAATTAAAAAATAAATAAATAGATATATATATATAGAGGTGAAAGCATTGGAAATGCTTTTGGCGGTTGACCTGCTTTTGTTTTGTGGGTGGCACTATGTGCTGTTTTCGATGGATGGGTCCTGGCCTCTCGGGGCCTTAGGGATACGGAGGGACGTGGGTGGGATGCTGATCACGGCGATGACGGCTCAACTTGGGATGGGAAGGGGCTTTAGCGGGGGAATTAGTGGAGAACAATTGAAGGGCTACTCCGTAGCAATGCAAATATCACGGTACAGCTATATGGACACTCAATCATTACGCTATTTTTTATTGGTAAATTTACAAACATATATAATGATAAATAGACTTGAAACTTGTATCTCATTATGGTGTATGGTGAAATAAGTATAGCCAGTTATAATTGTAATGGCTTAGCTGATAATAACAAAAGAAGAACAATATTTACATGGCTCAAAGAGAAGGAATATAATATCTATTGTATACAGGAAACTCATTCAACAATTCGAGATGAAGTAGCGTGGAAAAAAGAATGGGGGAAATATACTTCTCCCATGGGCAAAGAAATTCAAAAGGGGTGATGATATTAATTAATAGTAATTTCGATCCAAATGTGCAAATTGTACAAATAGATACACAAGGTAGATGGATTATTTTAAATATGTTATTGGACCATAAACAGATATGGCTCATTAACCTTTATGGACCAAATAATGATGATCCACAATTCTTTGACAATATATATAATAAATTATCAAGCCTGCAAGCAACTCAAGACAATATTATTATGGTGGGGGATTATAATACTGTTTTAAATAGCTCAATGGACCGTAAAGGAAATCACACCACAAACAATCACCCACATGCTCTTAAGGAAATTGTGAATGTCATGGATACATTAGAACTAGTAGATATATGGAGGCTTAAATATACTGATCTAGTGAGATATACATGGCGGAGACTGAATCAAGCTAGTCGTCTTGACTTCTTTCTTATCTCATTCTCGTTGGCACCAAAAGTAAAAAAAGTGTTGATAGGGGACAGAATGCGGTCAGACCATCATGTAATAGGCATATATATTACTCTTACTGAATTTCCACGTGGCGAGGATATTGGAAATTTAATCAAAGCCTATTGGATGATAATTTATTTATAATTAGAACAAAGGAATTTATAACTGATTTTTTCCAACATAACAGAGGTACAGCGAATCCCCTTATTGTATGGGACACCTTTAAATGTGCCTTTAGAGGCCATGCAATTCAGTACTCATCTCGAAAACAAAAGCAATTTAGGTCAAAAGAGTTTATACTAAGAAAGGAAATAGAAAGTCTAACAGAACAGATAGATGGCAATAAAAACTGTAACATAGAGGCTCAGAATAAATTAGAGGAAAAACAAAAAGAAATGGAGAAACTTATTCAAGAAAGATCAAGTGTAACATATTATAAAAATAAAGCAAACTGGATGGAATATGGGGAAAAATGCACAAAATTCTTTTTAATCTTCAACATAGGAATGCTACCAAAAAGAACTTAATGAAACTGGTTACAATTGACGGAGTCACCCATGATTCACCAAATGACATTTTGAAGGAAGAAACAAAGTACTTTAAGCATATGTTTTCTTTCAGTCACCTCCATCTCCTCTAACTGAAGCTAATTGTAGAGATTTTTTTTCTATTGATAATGTCAAATTAACAGCCACACAGAAAGACTCATGTGAAGGTGAAATTACAGAGGAGGAACTTCTGGATGCAATTAAAGACTTTAAGTCTGGGAAAACTCCAGGGTTGGATGGCATACCAGTCGAGGTATACCAAACCTTTTTTGATATACTAAGAGGACCGTTATTAGCATGTTTTAACCACTCCTATGTAAATGGTAGATTATCTGACACTCAAGAAGAAGGACTGATCTCATTATTACTGAAACAGGATACAAGTGGAAAATATAAAGATCCAGTCCATTTACAAAATTGGAGGCCCCTTACACTTCAGTGTTGTGATGCAAAAATCCTAGCAAAATGTATAGCGCATAGAATTAAAAAGGTATTGCCGGATATTATTCATTCTAATCAGACAGGTTTTTTACATGGAAGATACATTGGAGATAATATAAGGCAAGTATTGGAAACATTAGAACACTATGGAAAATATGGGAAACCAGGCCTGCTATTCATAGCAGACTTCGAAAAGGCATTTGATAAAGTTCGACTGGGGTTTATATATAAATGCCTGGAGCATTTCAATTTTGGAGAATCTCTTATAAAATGGGTCAAAATCATGTATAGTAACCCTAGGTGTAAAATAGTAAATAATGGCTATTTCTCAGAAAGTTTTAAACTGTCAAGAGGAGTGAAACAAGGTTGTCCACTATCGGCATATCTATTTATTGTGGCCATCGAGATGTTAGCGATTAAAATCAGATCTAATAATAATATCAGAGGATTAGAAATAAAGACCTTAAAAACAAAGGTGGCATTGTACGCTGATGATTCATGTTTTTTTTTAAATCCACAACTAGAATCCCTCCACAGCCTCATAGAGGATCTAGATACATTTTCTAACCTCTCTGGATTACAACCAAATTATGACAAATGTACTATATTACGTATTGGATCACTAAAAAATACAATTTTTACATTACCATGTAGTTTACCAATAAAATGGTCTGATGGTGATGTGGATATACTCGGAATACATATCCCAAAGGAAATAAATGATCTCACTTCAATAAATTTTAATAGAAAATTAGCAAAAATAGATAAGATCTTACTACCATGGAAAGGAAAATACCTGTCAATTTGTGGAAAAATCACCCTGATTAACTCATTAGTATTATCACAGTTTACCTATTTGCTTATGGTCTTGCCTACGCCTAGCGAACAGTTTTTTAAATTATATGAGAAAAAAAATATTCAATTTTATTTGGAACGGCAAGCCAGACAAAATTAAAAGAGCATATTTATATAATGAATATGAATTCGGAGGACAGAAATTATTAAATATTAAAGCATTAGACCTATCACTAAAAGCTTCAGTCTTACAAAAGTTATACTTAAATCCGAACTGGTTCTCAAGCAAATTAGTAAGATTGTCTCACCCAATGTTCAAGAAAGGCCTTTTTCCCTTTATTCAGATTACAACCTCACACTTTCAGTTATTTGAAAAGGAAATAATCTCCCAAATGTCACTATTTCTAAAACAAGCCATAGAAAGTTGGTTGCAATTTCAATTTAATCCTCCAGAAACGACAGAACAAATAATGCAACAAATATTGTGGTTAAATTCAAATATACTAATTGACAAAAAACCTTTATTTTTTGACAGAATGTTTAAAAAAGGTATAATCTTTGTAAATGATATCATCGGTAGGACTGGTGGAGTTATGACGCACATGCAGCTAACAAAAACATATGGAAATGTCTGCTCTACCCAAAATTACAATCAAATAATGGCAGCATTACCGCAAAAATGGAAGAGGAAAGTGGAAGGGGGGAGAAAGTAAGGAACTTGTCTGTCGGCCTTGCATTAAAGAACATAATTGGTTAAGGAAAACTGTGATAAATAAAAAAATATATCAGTTTCACTTAAGGACCAAAGGATTGACAGCCGTCCCATATAGATTGCAAAATAGTTGGGAAGAGATCTTTGATGTACCGATCCCATGGCATAGTGTTTATGAACTGACACGCAAAACGACACCGGATTCAAAAATTAGAATCTTTCAATTTAAATTACTATATAAAATCCTTGCTACCAATAGAATGTTATTTATATGGGGGATACAATCTTCCCAGCTCTGCAGATTTTGCTGTGAAGAGACGGAATCATTGGACCATTTGTTTTGGTTCTGTCCATTTGTAGCTTGTTTTTGGACACTGGTCCAGGAATGGCTAAAGGATTGCAATATTTACCTGGAACTAACCTTGCAGATAGCATTACTGGGTGATCTGAAAAGTCATAGTCAATCAATCAATAATATAATAATACTTTTAGCAAAGCTGTTTATTTTTAACTCTCAATCTGTAGAAGCAATGAGAATAGAAAGGTTCAGAATTATTGTAAAACATCACAGCACGGTTGAAATATATATGGCAAATAGAAATCCGATATGGATGGTGTTAAGAGATAGATGGGAGGTATTGAATAGAGTTGAAGGATGGGACTAATAACAAATAACAACAAATAATAACAAAGATAGCTAATAATGTAAAGCATACTGTGTCCATAATAAGTATATAGGCTGTATGTTGGGAGCTTTTGGGAAAGAGCACAGTTAGAAAGATATGGCATATAGAAGCAAACCGGATGGACATCATGAAAACGATCGGAGAGGTTGAGAGTAGAAGTAGTTCAGGAGCAAAAAATTAATAAATAATAATAATAATAATAATGATATATATGTATGTATGTAAATGTTTATATATATGTATATATATATAATAGAATTATTGTAAAATTAACTGTGTCCATAAGGTGTAGATAGTAAGTATAGACCGGAAGTAGAGACCTGGGCATTGTTGTTCACTAATTTACTCCAAGTAGGGAAAGGATGGTGGGGTTGAAAAGTAATAAAGGGGAGTATATATATAAAAAAAAAAAAAAAAAAAAAAAAAATGGGGGATTGGAAGTGATGCAGACAATTACATTGATAGAAGATACAATCTATCTGCAATATTAAGCTGATCCATTCAAAAAAAAAAATAAAAAAAAAAAAAAAAAAATAACTAACAAAAAAAACAGATCAACAGACACCCCGCCCAGACCAGCGAGACACTCTCCCAATCTGCAGGACCCCCCCAGGACCTACGCATAGAGGACCCCCGCCGAGAGGACCTACATCCAGACCACAGCACCATCAGCCACATCTACACCCCCACCAATTAACACCCCCCCAAGTCAACCATGCCCACACCCCATTTAGGCCCCCTCAGATCAGACCTATTCCCCTCCTACCCACCCCATGCCCCCTACTCCTGCAAAGAGGGCCTCAACATGAAAGTCACACATACGCCCAGGCCGTGAGCAGGCAAACAGGCCCAACCCCCACTCTTACACTAGCCCAAGCCAATGGCATGTACCAGATGCTCAGCAGGCTCAGCTCACAATTACTGGCCTGAGGCCAAACCACACGACCAACAACATTAGACACTTTATGGAACACAAAGCCTTCACTATTTCCTCCTGGAATATCCAAGGCCTGAGGTTATCTGCCTTTGGCCTAAAGAGCAGGAACCTGGACTTCATCAAAGAAATCTGAAATACAGACATTGTCATCCTACAAGAAACATGGTATAGAGGAGATGGACCCACTGGTTGCCCTCTAGGTTACAGAGAGCTGGTAGTCCAATCTACCAAACTACCAGGTGTGAAACAGGGAAGGGACTCAGGGGGTATGCTAATTTGGTATAGAGCAGACCTAACTCACTCTATTAAATTAATCAAAACAGGAACATTTACATTTGGCTAGAAATTCAAAAGGAAATGATCTCAACAGAGATGTGTGCTACCTATATCCCCCCACAATAATCCCCATACTTTAACGAAGACAGCTTTTCCATCCTGGAGCCGGAAATCAATCATTTCCAGGCAAAGGGACATGTACTAGTCTGTGCCCACCTAAATGCCAGAACTGGACAAGAACCTGACACCCTCAGCACAAAGGGGGACAAACACCTACCTGGAGGTGACAGCATTCCCTCCCCCATATGTCCCCCTAGCCACAACTACGACAACATAACCAACAAAAACGGGTCACAAGTCCTGCAGATCTGTCGCACGCTAGGTATGTACATAGTCAATGGTAGGCGTCGAGGGGACTCCTACGGTAGGTCCCCCCCCCTCCCCCACACCCCCATGAAAAAAAAGAGGTTGTTCCACTGGCTATCATAAGTTGAATGCACCAATTTGTAAGTCGCTCTGGAGAAGAGCGTCTGCTAAATCATGTACATGTAAATGTAAATGTACACCTACAGCTCATCTCTTGGCAATAGTACTGTAGACTACTTTATCACTGACCTCAACCCAGAGTCTCTCAGAGAAATTCACAGTCAGTCCACTGACACCTGTCACGATCGTTGAACGGAGTAGACCAAGGCGCAGCGTTGAAGGCAAACATACTTTATTATCCAAAGTGACGAACAAAACAATAAACGATACGTGCAGTCCTACGGTTAAACACAACCAACACGGAACAAACCAAAAGGAACAAGATCCCACCACTATTGTGGGAAAACAGCCTGTTTAAATGTGGTTCCCAATCAGAGACAACCAGCAACAGCTGACACTCGTTGCCTCTGATTGAGAACCACTCTGGCCAACATAGAAACAGAACAACTAGAATATTAACATAGAACACAAACACATAGAATATACACACCCTGGCTCAACATATAGAGTCCCCAGAGCCAGGGTGTGACAGTACCCCCCCCCAAAGGCGCGGACTGCGACCGTGCCTAAACATAAACAAACCAGGGGAGGGCTGGGTGGGCATTCCTCCTCGGAGGCGGTTCTGGCTCCGGGCTTGCCCACCACCCTCCAAAAATCCCCCCGTAGCGCCCCTGGTCCGGTCTGGCCCCGCTGGCTGGAGCTGGACTGGACATCGTAGGAGCGGATTGCTTAAGCTCCGGTGTGGAGCAGCTGACCGGTACCTGACCAGGCACCGGTGACCCAGGCACGGGTTGTGCCGGACTGACGACGCGCACCCCTGGCTTGGTGCGTGGAGCAGGAACGGGCCGGACCGGGCTGACGATGCGCACCCCTGGCTTGGTGCGTGGAGCAGGAACGGGCCGGACCGGGCTGACGATGCGCACCCCTGGCTTGGTGCGTGGAGCAGCAACGGGCCGGACCATGCTGACGATGCCCACCCCTGGCTTGGTGCGTGGAGCCGGAACGGGCCGTACCGGGCTGACAATGCGCACCCCTGGCTTGGTGCGTGGAGCAGGAACAGGCCGGACCGGGCTGACGATGCGCACCCCTGGCTTGGTGCGTGGAGCAGGAACGGGCCGGACCGGGCTGACGATGCGCACCCCTGGCTTGGTGCGTGGAGCAGCAACGGGCCGGACCGGGCTGACGACGCGCACCGTTAGCTTGGTGCTGGGAGCAGGAACAGGCCGGGCTGGGCTGGCGATGCGCACCGTAGGCTTGGTGCAAAGGGCAGGAACAGGCCGGGCCGGGCTGGCGACACACATCGTAGGCTTGGTGCGAGTGGCAGGAACAGGCCGGGCCGGGCTGGCGACGCGCACCGTAGGCTTGGTGCGAGTGGCAGGAACAGGCCGGGCTGGGCTGGCGATGCGCACCGTAGGCTTGGTGCGAAGGGCAGGAACAGGCCGGGCCGGGCTGGCGATGCGCACCGTAGGCTTGGTGCGAGGGGCAGGAACAGGCCGGGCCGGGCTGGCGACGCACACCGTAGGCTTGGTGCGAGTGGCAGGAACAGGCCGGGCCGGGCTGGCGACGCGCACCGTAGGCTTGGTGCGAGTGGCAGGAACAGGCCGGGCTGGGCTGGCGATGCGCACCGTAGGCTTGGTGCGAGTGGCAGGAACAGGCCGGGCCGGGCTGGCGACGCACACCGTAGGCTTGGTGCGAGGAGCAGGAATAGGCCGGGCCGGGCTGTGGAGACGGATAGGAGGCCTGGAGTGAAGAGCTGCCACAACCCGTCCTGGCTGAATGCCTACCTTCACACACTCTGTGTGAGGCATCAGCACAGGACGTACAGGGCTGTGTACCCGTACTGGCATAACAGCACGTGACACTGGCGCAGGATATCCGGGACCGAGGAGAGGCACTGGAGGCCACGAGCGCTGAGCTGGCACACTCCGTCCTGGCTGCATGCCCACCTTCGCACGACACGTGCGGGGTGCTCGCACAGGACGTACCGGACTATGCCGGACCACTCGTGGCACAGTACGCAGCTCCGCATACCGCGGAACCTGCCCAGTCTCATGCTGCCATGCCTGAGTACGGGGAGTTGGCTCTGCTCTCCATCCAGGCTCCGCCAACCTGCCTTCTGGCCCCCCAAACCCGGTGGCCTCCTCTCCTAATCTCCCAATTCGCCCTGTGGCAGCCTCCTGCTGCCCAGTCGCCCATGCCGTGTGCCCCCCCCTAAAAATGTTCTGGGGTTGCCTCTCGTCCGTCCGACGACGACACTGTTGACGCCGTTGCTCCTCTCTCGCCAGGGCCTTAACCTTGGCCCTTTTCCCCCGAGCATGTCCTCCCAGGACCACAATTTGCCCACCTGGGCCAT
Organism: Coregonus clupeaformis; assembly: GCF_020615455.1. Classification (NCBI taxonomy): domain Eukaryota; kingdom Metazoa; phylum Chordata; class Actinopteri; order Salmoniformes; family Salmonidae; genus Coregonus; species Coregonus clupeaformis. The sequence goes on from NW_025533576.1 coordinate 195,593, forward strand.
CGCCAACCTCTCCAGCTCCTTTCTGGGCGCTTCCTCCCATGTCCAGGCTGCCTGCTCCTGGACACGCTGCTTGGTCCTGGTATGGTGGGATCTTCTGTCACGATCGTTGAAAGGAGTAGACCAAGGCGCAGCGTTGAAGGCAAACATACTTTATTATCCAAAGTGAACGAACAAAACAATAAACGATACGTGCAGTCCTACGGTTAAACACAACCAACACGGAACAAACCAAAAGGAACAAGATCCCACCACTATTGTGGGAAAACAGCCTGTTTAAATGTGGTTCCCAATCAGAGACAACCAGCAACAGCTGACACTCGTTGCCTCTGATTGAGAACCACTCTGGCCAACATAGAAACAGAACAACTAGAATATTAACATAGAACACAAACACATAGAATATACACACCCTGGCTCAACATATAGAGTCCCCAGAGCCAGGGTGTGACAACACCCCTATCAGATCACAGCAAAATCACAGTCTACTTGAACAGCGCAATACTCAATGATGAGGCATCAAAGCCAAAGGAACTGAATAATATTAAGAAATGCTATAGATGGAAGGAAAGTAGTGTGGAAACCTACCAAAAAACAATTAGGCAACAACAAATTCAATCCCTTTTAGACAACTTCCTGGACAAAACATTTCACTGTAATAGTGAAGGTGTAAACTTGGCAGTAGAAAACCTAAACAGTATATTTGAACTCTCAGATTCCCTATCAAATCTAAAAATGTCAAGCAGAAAACCTAAGAAAATGAATAACAATGACAAATGGTTTGATGAAGAATGCAAAAACCTAAGAAATTTTTTTTGAAACCTAACCAACCAAAAACAAAGAAACCCAGAAAACCTGAGCCTACACCTTCACTATGGTGAATCACTAAAACAATACAGAAATACACTACGGAAAAAGAAGGAACAGCACGTCAGAAATCAGCTCAATGTATTTGAAGAATCTATAGACTCTAACCGCTTCTGGGAAAATTGGAAAACACTGAACAAACAACAACACGAAGAGCTATCTATCCAAAACGGAGATGTATGGATAAACCACTTCTCCAATCTTTTTGGCCCTATAACAAAGAACAAACAGCAACAAAAAAAATATATAATCTCTATTGGGGTGCCACAGGGTTCAATTCTCGGGCCGACTCTATTCTCTGTGTATATCAATGATGTCGCTCTTGCTGCTGGTGACGCTCAGATCCACCTCTATGTGGACGACACCATTTTGTATACATCTGGCCCTTCATTGGACACTGTGTTAACAAACCTCCAAACGAGCTTCAACGCCATACAACACTCCTTCCGTAGCCTCCAACTGCTCTTAAACACTAGTAAAACTAAAAGCATGCTCTTCAACCGAACGCTGCTTGCACCCGCCCACCCGACTAGAATCACTACTCTCGGCGGGTCTGACCTTTTTTTATTTTTTTATTTTTTATTTAACCTTTATTTAACCAGGTAAACCAGTTGAAAACAAGTTCTCATTTACAACTGCGGCCTGGCCAAGATAAAGCAAAGCAGTGCGATAAAAACAACAACACAGAGTTACATATGGGGTAAAACAAAACAAAGTCAAAAATACAACAGAAATACATATAATATACAGTGTGCAAATTTAGCAAGTTATGGAGGTAAGGCAATAAAATAGGCTATAGTGCAAAATAATTACAATTAGTATTAACACTGGAATGATAGATGTGCAAGAGATGATGTGCAAATAGAGATACTGGGGTACAAATGAGCAAAATAAATAACAATATAGGGATGAGGTAGTTGGGCGGGCTAATTTCAGATGGGCTGTGTACAGGTGCAGTGATCGGTAAGGTGCTCTGACAACTGATGCTTAAAGTTAGTGAGGGAGATAAGTGTCTCCAGCTTCAGAAATTTTTGCAATTTGTTCCAGTCATTGGCAGCAGAGAACTGGAAGGAATTGCGGCCAAAGGAGGTGTTGGCTTTGGGGATGACCAGTGAGATATACCCGCTGGAGCGCAGACTACGGGTGGGTGTTGCTATGGTGACCAATGAGCTAAGATAAGGCGGGGATTTGCCTAGCAGTGATTTATAGATGGCCTGGAGCCAGTGGGTTTGGCGACGAATATGTAGTGAGGACCAGCCAACAAGAGCGTACAGGTCACAGTGGTGGGTATTATATGGGGCTTTGGAGACAAAACGGATGGCACTGTGATAGACAACATCCAATTTGCTGAGTAGAGTGTTGGAGGCTATTTTGTAAATGACATCGCCGAAGTCAAGGATCGGTAGGATAGTCAGTTTTACGAGGGCATGTTTGGCAGCATGAGTGAAGGAGGCTTTGTTGCGAAATAGGAAACCGATTCTAGATTTAACTTTGGATTGGAGATTCTTAATGTGAGTCTGGAAGGAGAGTTTACAGTCTAACCAGACACCTAGATATTTGTACTCACTGGTCATCCCCAAAGCCAACACCTCCTTTGGCCGCCATTCCTTCCAGTTCTCTGCTGCCAATGACTGGAACGAACTGCAAAAATCTCTGAAGCTGGAGACTCTTATCTCCCTCACTAACTTTAAGCGTCAGTTGTCAGAGCAGCTTACCGATCACTGCACCTGTACACAGCCATTCTGAAATTAGCCCACCCAACTACCTCATCCCCATATTGTTATTTATTTTGCTAATTTGCACCCCAGTATCGCTATTTGCACATCATCTTTTGCACATCGATCATTCCAGTGTTAATTACGAAATTGTAACTATTTTTGCACTATGGCCTATTTATTTATTGCCTTACCTCCATAACTTACTACATTCACACACACTGTATATATATTTTCTGTTGTATTTTTGACTTTATGTGTTGTTTACCCCATATGTAACTCTGTGTTGTTGTTTTTCATCACACTGCTTTGCTTTATCTTGGCCAGGTCGCGGTTGTAAATGAGAACTTGTTCTCAACTGGCTTACCTGGTTAAATAAAGGTGAAATAAAACACTAAAAAATAAAAAATATATACATGATCAAATACAAATCTTAGAATCAACTGTTAAAGACTACCAGAACCCACTGGATTCTCCAATTACATTGAATGAACTACAGGACAAAATAAAAACCCTCCAACCCAAAAAGGCCTGTGGTGTTGATGGTATCCTAAATGAAATGATAAAATATACAGACCACAAATTCCAATTGGCTATACATAAACTCTTTAACATCATCCTTAGCTCTGGCATCTTCCCCAATATTTGGAACCAAGGACTGATCACCCCAATCCACCAAAGTGGAGACAAATGTGACCCCAATAACTACCGTAGGATAGGCATCAACAGCAAATCCTCTGCATTATCTTAAACAGCAGACTCGTACATTTCCTCAGTGAAAACAATGTACTGAGCAAATGTCAAATTGGCTTTTTACCAAATTAACGTACGACAGACCACGTATTCACCCTGCACACCCTAATTGACAAACAAACAAACCAAAACAACGGCAAAGTCTTCTCGTGCTTTATTGATTTCAAAAAAGCTTTTGACTCAATTTGGCACGAGGGACTGCTATACAAATTGATGGAAAGTGGTGTTGTGGGAAAAACATACGTCATTATAAAATCCATGTACACAAACAATAAGTGTGCGGTTAAAATTGGCAAAAAACATACACATTTCTTTCCACATAGCCTTGCTATTGAGAAAGGCCGCTGTAGGCAGACCTGGCTCTCAATAAAAGACAAGCTATGTGTTCTTGAACTTTGCCCTGTCTTTCATTTTTGTTCATTGATTTCACCTGTGTTTGTTAGTCACCTGGTCTCATTAGCTCCTTATTTAGTTCAGTTCATTCTGTTTGTGCCTTGTGAGGTATTGTTCGTTTTGACTCTACTAAGCCTTTTCCTAGCTCGTTTGTGAGAACCAGTTATAGCCTTCAGTCCTAGTTTTTGATTATCCTGTGTATGACCATTGCCTGCCTGTGACCACGATTCCTGCCTTTTGCGAAGGTGAAATAAACACCTGCCACGCTCTGCACGTGAATCTATACCTTTTTCTCCCTGAGTATTCATTACAGAATACCACACCAAAAACCGGAATGGATTCAGTGGAGCTACAGCGGCGCCTAACCCAGCAAGAGGAGTGTATGGAGGAAATCTGCCATCTTCTCCGCCAGCCTATCCCTACTCCTCCTATGCCAGGTATCGTAACCCATAGCCCTCCTCCATTCATATCCAGGCCTAGAAAGTATGACGGTTCACCTGGGAAATGTCAGGGATTTCTGATGCAATGCAGCAAATACATTGAGCACAACCCCACTAACTTCGCCACCGACAAGAGCAGGGTGGATTTTATTGTGTCTCTACTCACAGGCAAAGCCCTGGATTGGGCAACCGCCAAATGGACAGCCAATAGCACAGATCTCGGATCCGAGACCCATTTCCACACCCTCTTCAAAGAGGTATTGGATCACTCTCCTTCCGGTCGTCCTATAGGAGACCTCCTCATAGAACTTCAACAAGGACGCAATTCAGCTGCCGAGTATGCCCTCGAGTTCCGCACCATGGCTGCAGGGAGTGGATGGAGTGAAGCTGCTTTACTTACCATCTACCGAAGAGGGGCTCAACAGGGAACTTCAGGCGGAGCTGGCCTGTAGAGGTGACCTTCAGGATTTAAATCAATACATTCGTATGTCCATCGACCACCTCATCGCTGACCATCGAAGAACTCTGCCACCCAGGAACATGAAACCTTCTCTTTCCATGATTCCGTCATCCCGTCCGAGTCTTCCAGAGCCCATACAGTTGGGCCATGCTCCTCTCCCGCGTATTGAACGTCAAAGGCGGATCCAAGAAGGGCTCTGCCTATACTGTGGAGGGAAAGATCATCTACTCAGCCATTGCCCTGTTCGCCCCCTACGGAGAGATGAGCAGGGTCCCTCCGCTGCCATGCAGGTACTCCATCCCAGTGTTGATAAAGCTGTGTGTCAGTGTTGACTCCATCCCAGTGTTGATAAAGCTGTGTGTCAGTGTTGACTCCATCCCAGTGTTAATAAAGCTGTGTGTCAGTGTTGACTCCATCCCAGTGTTGATAAAGCTGTGTGTCAGTGTTGACTCCATCCCAGTGTTAATAAAGCTGTGTGTCAGTGTTGACTCCATCCCAGTGTTGATAACCGCGAAGCGGGTTACTAAGTAAGTATAGGGCTTGGTAGATTCGGGAGTAGCAGGTAATTTTATCGCTCACCAGCTAGTACAAGAACTTGACATTGATCTAACACCTGTCACCCCTCCCTTGAGGATTAACACCCTGGACGGGCAGCCATTGGGCACAGGCTTCATTACGCACCTCCAGATTGGAGTCTTCCACACTGAAACCATTCAACTCCTGGAACTATCATCCCCCAAACAGCCACTCAGCCTCGGACACCCCTGGCTTTGTCGTCACGACCCTGCCATCTGGTGGCGACAAGGTGAACTACTGTCCTGGTCTTCTACCTGCTTCACCAGTTGTCTCAGCCTACCCGGCAGAGCCACCACCATTGAGGACTCTGCCTCTGCAGTGCCATCCACCATACCATCTGAATACGCCCAGTACAGCAATGTCTTCAGCAAAATCAAAGCCTCCACTCTGCCACCACATCGCCCAGGGGACTGTGCTATTGACTTACTCCCTGGAGTGTCCCCACCGAAGGGCCGTGTTTACCCTATCCCGGAAAATGAGGCAATGGAGAACTACATTGATGAAGCACTCAAACGGTTTAATTCATTCAGCTAGTCCCCTGTAGCTCAGTTGGTAGAGCATGGCGCTTGCAACGCCAGGGTTGTGGGTTCGTTTCTCACGGGGGGCCAGCATGAAAATGTATGCATTTACTAACTGTACACCGCTCTGGATAAGAGCATCTGCTAAATGACTAAAATGTAAAAAAATGTCCTTCTTCCCCGGCTGCATCCAGCTTCTTCTTCATTGGAAAAAAGGACGGTGGTCTCCGTCCATGTATTGATTACCGTTCCCTGAATGTCGTCACGGTCAAGAACCGTTTCCCTCTTCCTCTGATCCCAGCGACCCTTGAACAACATCTATGCAAAAACTCGACCTGCGAAGTGCATGTAACCTTGTCCGTATACGTGAAGGCGACGAATGGAAGACTGCCTTTATCACCGCACGAGGGCACTACGAATACCTGGTCATGCCTTACTAACGCCCCCGCCGTCTTCCAATCCTTTATGAATGAGTTTTTCCAGGATATGATCAACCGCTTTCTCATCGTCTACATTGATGACCTCCTGATTTACTCCCTGTAGGAACACATGTACAAGGTTATTCGACCGCTCCTGGAGGGGTCAGCATGGATAAGAACAAAGTCACCACCGTCAGTAACTGGCCCAAACCCAACACCGTTAAGGAACTCCAACGTTTCATTGGGTTCTCCAACTTCTATCGCCGGTTCATTCTGAACTTCAGTTCTACTGCCGCTCCCCTCACTACCCTTACCGTTGGAGGGCGCACAACATCCCTCTCTCGTCCTGACAGATCATCGTAACCTGGAATATATCAGAGGGGCCAAGAGGTTAAACTCCAGACAAGCCCGCTGGGCTCTCTTCTTCACACGCTTCCATTTTCATGTTACTTACATCCCTGGAAAGGGAAAAACGTAAAAGCTGATGCTCTCTCCCGCCAGTTTGACCTTCCGACCAGTAACTCAGACCCATTCTTCCTTCCTCTTGCATTATGGGTACAGTGTGAGGTTCACGCTACTATACAAGAAGCCCTAACCACTGAACCGGCTCCTCCTGAGACGCCAGCTGGGAAGAGTTACGTACCAGCAGCTGTTAGACCCCAACTGATGCAATGGTGTCACACGTCCTTGGGGTCAGGACATCCGGGCATTACACGAACCACCGAACTTCTAGCCAGTAAGTTCTGGTGGTCCTCACTGGCATCCGACGTAAGGGATTACGTACTCTCCTGTCCAGTCTGCGCCCAAACCAAAAGCCCTCATCTCCCTTCCGGTAAGCTTCAACCAGACCTTCCTGTATCCTCTAACACTACCATCCTTGTCATAATAGACCGTTTTTCAAAAATGTGTCGTCTGGTTCCTCTTCCTCATTTACCTAACGCCATGGAATTGGCTGTGTGTATGTTCCAGCAGGTGTACCGTCTGTATGGGATTCCGGAGGACATCGTCTCTGACCACAGGCCTCCGTTTGTCTCCCAGGTGTGGCGAGCCTTCTGTGACCGACTGGGGGGGTCACCCTCAGCCTCTCCTCCGGGTACCATCGGGCAGATGGAACGCCTGAACCAAGAAATAGGGAAGTACCTCCGCCAACAATGTTCTGCCTCTCCACACGACTGTAGTCGGTATATGGACTGGGCCGAATACGCTCAGAACTCGCTCATGCATTCATCCCTTCGCCTTACTCTGTTTCAGTGTGTACTTGGTTACCAACCCCCCCATGTTTCCCTGGGAGGCGGAGCCTGGTACAGTCCCAGCCGTCGATGACTGGTTTTGGCATAGTGAGCGGGGTATGGGAGACCGCTCACCGGCATCTGCAGGTAGCCTCTAATACCCAGAAACGCTTTGCCGACAGACGCCGCCGACCTTTCACCCCGGACAACGTGTGTGGCTCTCTACCAAGACATCCGGCTCCGCCTCCCCTGCAAAAACTTCTGTCCTCGCTTCATTGGTCCTTTCAAGATAACTCATCGCATCAACCCTGTCACGTACTGCCTCCAGTTACCCCGTCAGGTTCTGTATTTATTTTTTGTTCATTGATATCGCCTGTGTTTGTTAGTCACCTGGTCTCATCAGCTCCTTATTTAGTTCAGTTCATTCTGTTTGTGCCTTGTGAGATATTGTTCGTTTTGACTCTACTAAGCCTTTTCCTAGCTCGTTTGTGAGAACCAGTTTATAGCCTTCAGTCCTAGTTTTTGATTCTCCTGCCTGTTTTCCTACCTGTGTATGACCATTGCCTGCCTGTGACCACGATTCCTGCCTTCTGCGAAGGTAAAATAAACACCTGCCGCGCTCTGCGCATGAATCTATACCTTTTCCACCCTGAGTATTCATTACACTATGTGCACACTGCCCACAAAATGAGGTGGAAACTGAGTTGCACTTCCTAACCTCCTGCCAAATGTATGACCATATAAGAGACACATACTTCCCTCAGATACACAGACCCACAAAGAATTTGATAACAAACCCAATTTTGATCAACTCCCATATCTACTGGGTGAAATACCACAGTGTGCCATCACAGCAGCAAGATTTGTGACCTGTTGCCACAAGAAAAGGGCAACCAGTGAAAAACAAACACCATTGTAAATACAATCATGTTTATTTATTTCCCCTTTTGTGCTTTAACTATTTGCACATCGTTACAACACTGTATATGACATTTGAAATGTCTTTGTTTTTTGTAAGTTTCGTGAGTAATGTTTACTGTAAAAATAAAATGTTTTTCACTTTTGTTTATCTATTTCACTTGCTTTGGCAATGTTAACATGTTTCCCATGCCAATAAAGCCCTTCAATTGAAATTGAAATGAGAGAGAGAGAGAGAGAGAGAGAGAGAGGAGCAGAGGAGGCTGGTGGGAGGAGCTATAGGAGGACGGGCTCATTGTAATGGCTGGAGAGGTGAGAGGGGAGTAAGAGAGGGGAGAGGGGTAAGCTGTGGCCCGCAGCTATGAGAGGATGGGGTGAGTTGGTGTTGGGTGGGGTGGGGGAGGGGTTCATTTGAGCCCCAGCTGGCAGTACAACTATGAGTTTAAGCATAATGTATTTTTGTGCACAACAGCTAGCTCGAATAACTGTAAATATGCAGCACGCTACTCAACGCACGCATCGTGAAATGTTTTTACTGTCGTGTCTGAATTGACATAATGATATTTATCCATTTGATTTATTGGTTGGAGCATAAACTTCCTCTTCGATAAAACACTGATCGGCAGCTTTGCTACATCGTCCTTATCAGGTCAAATAAAAAGCAGGAATAGACAAAATAATGTGCATTATGTGGACTAGAGGGCCGGGACTAGGTGGGGAACAATATGAGGAGGTTTGCAAAAGTCTGGTAATTTCAGGTAAATTAAGGTAATTTAATCCTGGTTGGAGGATTCCTGGATTTCCTGCTTATTCAAACCTGATTCCGTGAATCTTCCAACTGGGATTTCTGGAAAACCTGGGAATTTTGGGAAAGTTACCGGTATTTTGCAATCCTAGACTGGAGTATGACGCCACACATACCGTAGGACAACTTTCTGCCCCAGTCAGTCCTCCAGAGGCTCTCCAGCCATGGTGGGCACTAGGGAACCCAGAGACGTTTCATGGTGGGGGGGGTAGGGATTGGGGGAGAACTCCGTAGGTGTCAGAAGGAGGAAAAAAACGGGGGGCTATTCTCCACAGCCACCCTCTGATGCACGGAGATGATGCGTGATCTCATTCAGGA